>NW_023276806.1:211345362-211406428 GCF_003668045.3 Cricetulus griseus
CTATGAAAATCCAATTAATCTTTGTCTAATTTAAAGGTCTTACTACGTAGAATTATCAATATGCACTTTTTATATCAACATATCCATGTGGCTGTTCAAAACAGGTAGTTTCCTAGAGTTTGTCAGAGCAGGAAAGACAGGTCTGCAGTGTTCTGGGTCACTGCAGCTCAACTCACATTCTTTTAGAGGCTTTAAAACTGACAGAGGACAAATTCAGCAGCTCTTTGTAGACCTGGATTATTATGTCCTTTACAGAAATACTTGGGGTCATATATGCCATATGCATCTAGTAGACATTAAAGAAGAGTATACCAGGCCCTCACAGGATAGAGCTGGGTTGTGGCTAAATTTGGATTCAGAAGTGGAAACGTACAAAGAAGCAAACCACATGCACATATTCAACACACACACACCACATTCATAACGTACAAGCAACATAGACAGGTATACCCAAAGCACACACACATTCAACATATACACCAAACCCATGCAGGGCCTGGCACTTTCAGGATACACATCCACATGCACAAGGCATAGATGCACAATATTTGCACTTTGCTTAATATAACTTGCTTAGAAATCAAACTGTGTCCTAAGCACTCACTGGTCTTGCAGAAGATTCAGATTTAGTTCCCATCACCCTTATGGTGGGTCACAGGCAATTGTACTTCAGTTGCACAGATTGCAATGCCTTATTCTGACCTCCACAGAAACTTGGCATACATTTGGTGCACATACATACAAACTAGTAAAGCATTCACGAACATAAGATAAAGAATTTTAAATGGGGCTAGAGAAAACACTCAGCAATTATGAAATTCTAGTTCTTGTAACTAACTACAGTCATTAAATTAGACCAAATAAAAGGACCTATTACAATGACTTGTACACACTCAGGCTGAGTATATGAGAACAACAGTTAGTTGTTAGTTTTTGATTGCCTGGGACAGTTATGGCTCATACACCACTCAACTGTGAGTACCTATCCCTGTCACTTTGAAAACTTTCCCAGTTTGAATACCTATTTATCATACCAAATGTAATTATTGTATGTATCATTTGATTAATTACTGGCAAAGTATTGTCCATTTTAGTGCTGTTATATCCCATACCACTTCACAATATAAATATTTGAGATCATAATACATGATTCCTTTATGTTAACAATAATTTCAAGTAGACATTTGAGTACTAAGCTTTGTTTTCCTGACTATGGTAGTACTTTACAGTTGTAGACTCTTGAAGAGGTGGAACCTGATGGCAGGAAATTACATCATTGAAGGTGGGCTCAGTGACTGAGACTCTGGGGAACCACACACTTACTGAGTTTTTATAAACCATGAAATATACAGACCTCCTTTCCCCATGATGTGGCAACCCAAACTCAGAGGACAAAAGCACTCTATGTTGAAACCTCCGAAATTGTGATCCAAAATATCCATTTATCTTCCAAGTTGTTTATCTCAAATACTTTGTTCCATAATGGAAAACTATCTGACACCATTCCACAAATACCACAGAGTTTGCCTCTCTGCCTTTAAAGTGACTTAAAGTACTACCAGCTAAATACTTTCCTAGTTAGTTCCCTTCTGGGAATCTTAACTCATCACAATCCTATTCACAGCATTTTGAACATTTGTTTTTCTGAAAGTTGAGTTGGACACTAGCTGTACCCAAAGAGATATGTAGTAAGTAAATTCTACAGTAAGTTCTACCCAGAAGACTGGGGGGAGGGCACACACGGACAAAGACTGGAACAGCAAAGGTACCCATTTCTGGTTTTCTCATTTGCAATCCCAGTTTGTTTCACTTACAAAGGTGGTTGCAAGTGGTACTAAGTTTGGAGGCAAACTGCACTTCAACTAATGGGAGAAAGCATCTGAGGTTTACACAATAAGTATACAAAGACAATAGTACAGAGAGGTGCAGGTGCAGCTCCCAATGACATCCAATCTGTAAGAGCAGTTCTTAGCAGGTACTTGATTCCTGCCATCTCTGCTTTGTAGGAATGCAGATTCAGTTGTGGGAAGCTTGAAGTTTTCAGGCAAGGTTAGAATGTTAAGTGCCACATGTTTGTGTGTGTACAGGAAAAAGAAAGACAATAATCCCGATTGTAATATTTTACAACTTACCTCATATTCCAAGATAACAAATTGTAAGAAATAATTTTGAAAGTTCTACAAGGGTACCATAAAATTTTGTCATCAGTGTTCAATGATATAGTCTATGCCATAGCAACCACATTATGTAATAGACTAAAAAAAAGAAATCTGGTTTGAATTCTGATACTTTTTTAAAAGAAATCTATCCATACACATTTTAATAAGTATTTGCTATTTACTTTTGTTATCGTCAAATGAAGTATAAATGTGGTTTCCCATTCTCCCTTTCTCAGTGCTTTATCTTCCTACTTTTTAGCATTTTCATGTAAACATTCTGCTAGTGACTCCTATTCAAATTAGTAATGTTTTATTTATCTTCAGAATTTAATCTTGATCCTTCTTTATATGTAAGAACACATATGTTTTCTTCAGTATATACCAAAAAGTACCAGATGTCTCCATAAGTAATATAAAAACAAGTAGCATTCTACCTCTGAAATTATAGTCTTGCCCCCACTACTCCAGTAACAATTTCAAATTCATATCCCTCATACCCTAGAGCATCTTTAAACATCATCTCATTATTTTGTAGACTACCAGACCTAACAAGGTTTTTCCAAGCATATGTTTTTATAGTCTGTTAAACTGGCAGAAGGAGAGGGGGGAACACATTAATGTCTAAATTTGAATATATTCAACTGAAAATCATGCAAATATTTCCCCACTGTCTTTTCTTGCATGTGCATCATTCAATGTTGTTGAAATATGGAAACCTGCTCAATAAAAATAAGAAGAAGAAGAAAAAAACATTAGCCCAGAGGCTGTTCATTCTTGAAATCAAACTTGTCTATTTAATCCTCTGTTAGTTTGATTTCTACTGTTGTGATAAAACATTCTGACCAAAAACAATTTGAGAAGGAAAGAGTTTACTAGACTTCCATGTTCTATCACAGCCTATCACTATTGACATGGCAGGAACTAAAGAAGCTGGAATTACCTGAAGCAGAGACAATGGGAGGGAGCTGCTTGTTGGCTTGCTTTCCTTGGCTTGCCCAGTTTGCTTTCTTCTAAGCCCCAGGACCACCTCCCCAGGGGCACCACCCCCCACAGCGGGCTGGGCCTTTGCACTTCAATCAGTAATCAAGATAATGCCCCACAGACTTTCCAGAGGTGAATGGAGATTTTTCTCAATTGGATTCTTCCTTTCCAAATGACATTAGTTTGTGTCAAATGGGCAAAAACCTAATGCATACAACTCTGTTAATAAATTTGTTAATATATCATAGAATCAAACTAAAATGTACCATATCTGTTTTTATCAGACTTGAAAGCCTCCATTTGATCCATTTGAAATACCTCTTTATTCTAAAATTCTACTTTTCCCAACTCACAAACTTAGGTCCATTATCAGTACCTTCAGCAAGCATTCTCTTATCTTATTCAGAAAAAAAAAGTCAAACACATAGCATTTTTTCTGTAAAGCTTCCTTTCAAAACTCTCTACTGTCCAGTGTGGTAATGCAGACCTTTAATCCCAGTAGTTAGGAGGTGGAGGCAAGTGGATATTTGTGAGTTTAAGACCAGCCAAGATTATATAATGAAAACTTGTTTCAGTAAAACAAAAACCAAGGAAAGAGAGAGAGAATTAAAAACTGTCTAGGTAAAGTTACTTAACTCAAGCGAGCCAGAAAGACACACAAGACACTCTCTGGACAACAACAACAATAACAAACTGTCCACTTAATCTACTGTGTAATATACATGTTCATACTGCTTCTTCACATAAATTGAAAACTCTTCGCAAGTACAGAGTACTCAAGATTGGTCTGTTTCTCTGCTAACAATAGTGTCATTTGAAGGAAGTACTAGACTACAGAGCAAGATATAAGCAGATGCAGAAGAGTGCAGCAGGAGAAAGAGTGGTTAACTTTATATTCCTTCAGCTTCCCTACTTCAAGCACTTCTTTCCTTTGCTATTGCTTCCAATTTTACAGAACATATACCAAGTATATCTCTTATGCAGACAAACAGTCATTATTTGAATTAATTCTGTAAAATCTTTGACTAATTGCACAGATAGACAAAATACTTGCTTTTTAATACATCTGAGTTCTGAACTAACAATAAATTTGGAGGCCAAAATAAAATGAGACTACTTTTGGTGTGAAAAAAAAAACGATGTAATAAATATATGATAATTTGTTTCAAAGACATATATGAATCCCTCACAGGGATCATTATATTAATCCTATATTTCTTCTAGAACCTAAGATTACAGGCAGCCTACCCAACATACTTGGACACACTCAATGACTTACCCATTATTTAAAAATAAAACTAATATTCCAACTCAATTACCAGTGTTTTAAAATAAAAATATCCCATGATACAGTTTCTTTAGTTAGTAGCCTTTTAACATATCATCTACTATGAAGTTCCTCAAAATTTAACACACAAGTTAATAAAACTATGACTTGGTTCATTTGGTCATAACTACTTTTATTCAATCACAAATGAATATCAGAAAATATTAATATTCTTGTGCATATTGTACACTACATACACTTCTTATAACTCCTTTCAATACATGTTTACCCATATCTCACAATTTTATTCTGCATGTTTAGAATTTCCAAGTGAAATTAAGTTATCACACAAGTGATAAAAGCAATGCCAATGCCATTAGAAGCAGGCAATACCAGCAGCAAAGGTTTAGAAGATGGCTATTTCTTTGTACATGATTTCTGACTAGTTTATGATTATATGCTGGCTTGTTTATACAGTGAAGGGAAAAAGCTATGATGTGAACACAGGCAGGAGAGGCCAACAAAACCACAACACCTTATCTATATTACCCTGACAATTGAGTTTGAACAACAGTATTTTCTAAATGTACTCTATTCAGGGGTGGCTATGTAATTACCTTCAGTCCATAGTCTAGACATTAATGCTTTCATAGTATTTAAGACTCCTTGTAACATGCTTGCAGCTTTAAGTAAGCAAGGCTAAATCTTGACCAGATAAATTAGCAAAGAATGCAATAAAAGCTGCAATAAAAGAACTTTATCCTACAAACCTTCAAGTTGCTGCTAAATGAGATTTCTTTGAAATGCAGATCAGTTGAACTAGATTAGTGAATTTTAGCTCCTGTCAACATCATAACAAAATACAAATACAATTGTTCCCAGGTCTTATCTCCATGCTTCCATCTGCTGCCTTGTTATTTACTTTCCTTGATTTACTATGCAGATCTAAATAAGGCACATCAAGGAGGGCTTACAGCACAATGGCTTCTTAAGCTTTACATCAAGGTATTTGAAACTGAAGCCAGGAAAGGGCTGCCATCAAAGACATATCTCTAATGAACTTCCATATCAGAGAAGGTTTGGTATTTAATACTGCTGTGAAAAGAAAGAGCTACAAATCAGAATGGCCTATGAAAGAAAATGCCTACAAATCTTGATGAGATTAGCACCTCGAAGAATTAATATCCCAATAAAAATGATGTCTGGTACCTTGAAAAGTTAACTTCCAACCTTTGCAAATATAAGGCACTATGTCAGGAGCAGAGAAATCATTTGACAAGGTTAAAAGGTCAGGAAAGAATTTTTAATTTTTCTTCCATGCTGGAAAATAATCTTGTTTTCCTCCTACTTAACAATAAAAGTATGAGGGAACAAATACTCTTGACTGTAATTAACTGATCTGTAACATCACTTTCTCTATCATTCACATTTTACACTGTTTTCAAAGAGAGAAACTAGGAAAAGCTTCACAATAAAATAATGTAATCTAAGATGACAATCTGCAACATTTGTTCATCAATTCCAGTATTTCCTGTTTCTTTCCCCACAGCAATGTATGGCAACAGAGTAATAGTTCCTGTCATTTTGCAAATCCCGAGATGTGTTTTCATTATATGCCACCATCCTTTACAAGAGACACAAAAGAGAAAGGAAATAATCTTTCCACTCTCCCTCCACTAATTTTATTTTCTCACTTATATTTCTAACATACTGAACTTGAACAAAATAATTCACAAACCTAACGCGAAAGTTTCCTGCAAACTCCTTACATTCTTGTCTGACACTTTCTTTCCCATAAGCAATAAGGTCTGTAAACAAATGCTACTTTGTGGGGCTTTTTTCCTAAAGAAAACATTTCAATCATTTATGTCATTCTATAGAGAAGATCCCACAAGTTCGTTCTGTTCTGTGGATCAATCAGTTCCAAACCAAAGTAGACATGTTGTTGACTCCAGTGCCTGGAAATCCTGCTGCAGGCTCACCAGATGATGAAAACTGGGGTATGCAGTGTGCAGGGCCCCACATGGTATTCAGTAGCTCCCAGGCATGTCAAACTTCACAACTACCCTACAGTCAATGACAGCAAACACCTTCCTTGTTCTTGCTTCCAAACATAAACTTGCCTCTGTCCTCCTCCTGAATTATGGGCAGTCTTCCAGAAACAAAGCCCTAAATAGAAGCAGTCTCCTGTGCCTAGCCAACAGAAATCACAATTGTCTTTCTGTTGGATTTCATTTCATGTAGGTGATGTCCCAGACTCATTTACAACCACAAGAGACTGTTACCTCTTCTTGCTTAATGAAATGACAAAACACCAGATTTGCATATACAATAGCAGGTGCTAAAACAGGTTTGTCTGCTCTTGACCTAAAACATGTAAAGGAGGTTTATCTGCAACAGCTGTCTCAAAGGTATTGGTACTCTGATGGGCAGTCAAAACTCCACCATCTGTAGAAGTGTGTGTACAAAATGACAATCTGTTTGAAGAACTGATTGATAGCTCATGCCCCGCCTTTATCCATATGTTGAATTCCCAATATTGCACACAAGAAGACTGGAATGAGAAAACATACAAGAAGGCTTAAAGTGCATAATTGATCATTACCAGACATGTCCTTTCACTATTCTAAATGCCCTGTAAGGTACCAGATAATATTATAATAGCAGTATCATGTCCCAGAATATAATTTTCAATGTTTAACAATTTTAATTGCTAGAATAATGGCCAAAATAACCTGCATTCTATGACTCCTGCTATCTTAACTGTTTCCTAATCTATTCTTATAAGTCAAGATATAGTTTTAGAATTTAAAAACAAGGAAGTTGATTTTTAAAACTCTCTTAATTAAGACAGGGACTTTTACAGGAATACCAATTCCCTTGAAGATGAGAGATTGCCTATCCCTTCCACATGAAAATGAAGAATTCAATTTGGAACATGACCAAATGGTTCCTTCTGGGTTGTGTTTGCAGAAAGCAGCACCAGACACCCCAAACTCAACACTGGATGATCTTTCTAAGGTCTAATTTGCTTGTCAAAAGATGTTATCATCACAAGTGTACAAAGTCTAGATGTAAGTGGTACTGCTTAAATAAACAGCATCCACAGCACTCTCTTAAGGAGCAGCAGACACTTATAAACACAAAAGGTTTGTTAACTTAAACAAGCTCCTCATCACCCATAAAATAATCTGTAGCCACCAGATTAAAAAAATCTCTCCCCCCCACACACAAATACACACACATAATCACACATACATACATATACTGACACATATACACACACATGTGAACATAACCCATGTATGAATACACATACTCACACATTACACACACATACACACACAAACCCATGTATACACACATATATTTATACAGACACTGCCTAAGTTTAAAGTTCTATTATTAAGACCCTAAACTCTGCTTCCAATATGAAAGAACAGAAACAGCATGAACTTCCAAATTGTCAAACTTACTTAAATTTAATGAAGACTTCTTAATTTGAAGTTTCATAACATTCAAATTTAAAGCAATCTATAATTTATTATGAAAATTAATCTTTCTAATTTGAGTGAGGCACTTATTCCAAATACTTCTGCAACCTCAAGTGGATACTTTTGAAATTTTCTTTTAGCCTCATGGGATTCTAGAATCTTGCTAAAATAACATTCTTGTGTCTTTCAAATTGCACGTTTGTTTATTTGTTTTTTCCATGATAGAGCTCTTGTACCTGACCACAGGAAGGAGAAAGGAATGTGCATACCTGGAGAGACTTGATTGAAAATCCCCACCCCTTTTGTTTTGTGACTTCAATTCTTCATAATGAAAATTTCATTTAAATGAAAAAAAAATAAGGATGATCCATCCGTGCTTGTCTCTAACAAGGGAGAGGAGATGTCATCATGATCCATTTAAAGCTTTCCCAAATTTTTGAAAATGAAAATCATTTCCGCAGTAGGTTGTAACTGCCTTTCTAAGCTGCAGTAATCCATCATGTGGATAAATATTTAGACAATATTTTAAATGTGTACAATGTTCTTGAGCGAATGCCACAGTTCCAGGCTGTCATGTAAATACAGCCTGATCAAAACCATTCTGCTTGCATAATAAAAGCCCAGCTAGACATACAACAGTTCATCCAAGGAGCAAACATTGATATTTAGGAAAACTGCAGCAGAGAAAAGTGACCACAAGTGATATATACTATCACAAGTTTGAGGCATTCAGAAGGTTGTTTTGTTAAAGTTGATATAATCCAAAAGAATACCATCTATTCTAAATAGGTGATAACAGTTTTTAAAGTGCCATCAGTGAACAATGATGGTACATCCATTTTTTTTTTTAATGAGCATCAATACACAGCTGAAAGGACAATAAAGTAGCATAAGAGGTACTGATGACAGAGCAGTCTCCAAGATATGCCTTTAAAGTAAAAGAGAGCAGGGCATGACAGTGTATGTTTGTTAACTCCAGATTTGGTGGGTATGGGGGGAGGAGAAAAAAATCATCTAAATAGGTACCTGTGTTCATACATGCACCGATTGCTTCTGGCAAAGCATCAGGGAACTAGTTGTGATGCTTAGACCAGGAGAGGTAGAAATGAATACTTAAGGCTGTGCTTCCCTAACTTTTTCATAACAACACATCCAAAAATCTCATCTCAGGTATTGTATAGCATCCTGAGCCATACAAAAGCCAACTGTCTGGGATCCACTCTGCTTTGATCAGGTGCTAAGGAGACACACCTGGCTAGCACATACTATACTAAATACTTTTCAAGATTGACAAAAATCAAGTCTGTCACACTTGCCAGTTGAAAGTCATCAAGAGAGTAGAACCTTATTAATAACCCTGGGACATTATTGCTTCCATTTAAATCTTTAAAAGTTGGTCCTCAGGGAATAATCTGAATGATACTCATTTAACTAATGAGTACTAATAAGACTAAATGGTACTCATTTAACTCCTAAGACTTTCTAATTTAAAAAAAAAAAAGCTCCTGTGGACATAGATAACTCACTGAGCAGAGAAAAGCCCCGGGTTTGATTCCCAGCACAACATAAACCAGGCATGACAGTCCACTCCCATAATCTAAGTTCTCAGGAGAAGGTGGCAGTACCGGTCGAAGTGTCAAGGATAAGGTCATGGTCAGCTCGTTAATGAGTTGGAGGCCAGCCTAAGCTATATGAGGAGACCCTGCCTCTCTTTCTCTCTCACATCTACACTAAAGCTGTTATTGGTTTGTCTAAAACGTGTAGTATATTGACCAAGAGGTCTCAAATCATTTTCCTTGTACCACTTTGTACTATATATTTAGTAATTTGTGTGCGTGTGTGCACGAGCTCGTGCGCATGCACACGGACGAGCACACTAATGAGATCACATACGTACACACCTGGGAATGTTAATGGAGGGTTCTCTACCAACCACCCCCATCATTAAATATTTGCATCACCACACTGGGCATTTTCACACAGCTTCTGAAAACTCAGTCTCATGCTTAAAGGCAATCACTTTGTGAACTGCACTCCTTTTCCAGCCCATAATTCTTTAGTATTTCAAAATATTAAAATAAAATTGCTTTCCTAATTTGAGGGCACTAAACTTAATACAAACTTTGGCCATCACCACATTTTTCTTTAACACATATCTACGTAAAATAGGTATAGCAAGAAGTTCCTAATGATAAGCATTTTTGTCTGACTGAAGATTAAAATAATGTATACATTGTATTTTATTACTTGAATGAATGCAATGTGTTGCTAACCAGGATATCCAAAACAAGCAGGCAATTAAGAATGAGAGAAGTATGCTGATAGTTAAATGCCTAATGTTATAAATACTTTTTTCCAAATTATGGATGCAGGCTAAAGAACACATTTTGGAATGAAAAGAAAAATTGAGAATTTATTTCTACCTTTGGAAAGGTTATTTTGATTTGGTTTCACCTTGAAACGATGACATATTTTCTGTAACTTTGTATGGAAAACTTAAGGTAATAATCCCATATCACATTATTATGAATTATTCATTTCTGTCAATTAATCAAATTGTTACAATAGCACTTGAGGTTGTAAAGGGAAAGTTATTTCCTTCTGGTCAATAGAAGGGACTCTGACCTGGGTGGACATCTAACATGCCTGTTGGGTCAGTCAGTTGCCTAGCTAAGGAACAACCCATATGGAAGTGAATTCACTTTAAGTCATACTAAGGAGATGAGAGTAATAATTATTCCTTCAAGAAAAACCTTCATTTTTCCTTCACATAAACCCTTCAGTGAAGCCTCTGTAGGGCCTCAATAAAGTTTCGTTCAATCTGCAGACTTTTCTTTTTCCCTTTTCCCATTTCATATTTTTAATATATTTTATTTAAATTAGAAACAATCTTTTTACATAAATTTCATTTAAATTAGAAAGAATCTTATTTTACATATCATCTCAGTTCCCTCTCGCTCCCATTCTCCCATGCTCCCCACTGACCCCCCATCCACTCCCCAGGGAGGATGAGGTCTTCCATGAGAGATAATTAAAATCTGTCCAGTCATTTGAGGCAAGGCCTAGGCCCTCCCCCTTGTATATTGGAAATGGACTCCTGAAGTTCCTTGGTGTACTAGGGATACATCCTGGCCCCATAGACTGCCGAGTCCTCCTAGCTGACACCCACATTCAGGGGGCCTGGTTTGGTCCTATGTTGGTTCCCCAGCTGTCAGACTGAGGTCCATGAGTTCACTTTTGCTCAGGACAGAGTTTCTGTGGGTTTTCCCAGAATGGTGTTGACCCCTTTGTTCCTCAGTCCTAGTGCTTAGCTGTGGATCTCTGCTTCTGCTTCTATCAGTTACTCAATGAAGGCTCAAGAAAGGCATTTAAGGTAGACATCATTCTCATGATAGCTGAAAGGCATGTAAGGTACCCTTTCCACTATTGTTTAGAAATTCTAGTTGGGGTCATCATAGTGGATCTCTGTACAATTCCCAAGTGCAAGATTTGTCTTTAAACCTATAATGGCTGCCTCTATTATTGATGTGTCCCTCTCTCTCTCTCTCTCTCTCTCTCTCTCTCTCTCTCTCTCTCTCTCTCTCTCTCTCTCTCTCTCTGCTCTGCTCTATTCACCTCCAGACTCAATCTTACTGATCTCTCATGTTCTCGTACCCCCTCATCTTCTCCTCTCCTCTTTCCTACCTTATTACCCCCATGCTCCCAATTTGTTCAAGAGCTCTTGTGCCTTTCCCCTTCACCATGGGACCATGTATGTCTCTCTTACAGTCCTCCTTGTTCCCTAACTTCTGTGGAGGTGTGGATTGTAGGCTGGTAATCCTCTGCTCTATGTCTAATATCAGTATATGAGTGAGTACATACCATGTTTGTCTTTCTGTGATTGGGTTACTTCACTTAAAATGGTTTCTTCTAGTTCCATCCATTTGACTGCAAATTTCAAGATTCCACTTTTTTCACCACTGAGTAGTAATCCATTGTGTAAATGGACCACATTTTCTTTATTCATTTTTTGGTGGAGGGGCATCTAGGTTGCTTCCAGGTTCTGGCTATTACAAATAATGCTACTAAGAACATAACTGAACAGATGTCCTTGTTGTATGAAGGTGCATCCTTTGGGTATGTGCTTAGGAGTGGAATTGCTGGATCTTGTTTTTTTTCTTTTTGACCACATCAATTTGTTTTTGTTTTTCTTTTTAATTGATTTTTTTCCAGTGTCGTGGCTTTTTTTATTAGTTCAAATGAGAAACAAGCTTGCTTCACATGTCAATCCCTTCTCCCCCTCCTTCCCCTCCCATCAATCCGCCACCAGCCCCTTACCACACCCCCCTCTGCTCCACAGGGAGGGTGAGGCCCTCCATGGGGGTTCCCCAAAGTCTGTAATATCATCCCTGGACAGGCCTAGGCCCTTGCCCATGTGTCCAGGCTGAGAGAGCATCCCTCCCTGTGGGATGGGCTCTCAAAATCCCTTCTTACACCACGGACCAATACATATCCAATACCAGGGGCGCAATAGAGTGCCAAGGCCTCTTTATTGACATCCACCTTCAGGGGGCTAGATCAGTCCTGTGCTGGCCACGCAGATATCATTCTGGAGTCCATGTGCTCCCCCTTGTTCAGGTCAGCTGTTTCTGTGGGTTTCATCAGCCTGGTCCCGACCACTTCATTCTTCATTCCTCTCTATCTGCAACTGGGTTCCAGAGTTCAGTTTAGTGTATATCTGTGGATATCTACCTCTGTTTCCATCAGCCACTGGATGAGGGCTATAGGATGGCATTTAAGGCAGTCATCAGTCTCATAGGGGAAGAGCCTTTAGGGTAGCCTCTCTACCATTGCCTAGATTGTCAGTTGGTGTCATCTTTGTAGATCTCTGGAAATCTCCCTAGTGCCAGATCTCTTCTCAGACCTATAATGGCTCCCTCTGATATGGTATCTCTCTTCCTGCTCTCCTCTATTCTTCCCCAACTCAACTTTCTGCTCCTCCATTTCCTCCTCTCCCCCCTCATTCTGCCAGCTCCCTCTCCCCTACACTCATGCTCCCAATTAGCTGATGAAATCCTGCCCCTTCCCCTACTCCGGGGTCCATGGATGGGAAGAGTGCGGTCAGTGAGTGGCATAGAAAGATGGGAGGGAGAGGGAACTGGGATTGGTATGCTAAGAAATTGCTCAACATCCGTAGTCATCAGGGAAATGCAAATCAAAACAAATCTGAGATACCATTTTACACCCATCACAGTAGCTAAAATATAAAAACATCAATTTATGCTGGAGAGAATATGGAGAAAAGGGACTGCTCCTCCATTGTTGGAGGGAGTACAAACTTGTTCAGCCACTTTGGAAATCAGTATGGAGGTTTCTCCTGAAAATGGAATCAGTCTACCTCAAGATCCAGCAATTCCAAGGAGTTTTAAGGACTATAGCTCTATAATAGAGCTTGAAGTCAGGGATGGTGATGCCACTAGAAGTTCATTTATTATACAGGGTTGTTTTGGCTATCCTGGGATTTTTGTTTTTCCATATAAAGTTGAGTATTGTTCTTTTAAGGTCTGTGAAGGACTGTGTTGGGATTTTGATGGGGATTACATTGAATCTGTAGACTGCTTTTGGCAAGATTAACGTTTTTAAGATGATGATCCTACCTATCCAAGAGCATGGGAGATCTTTCCATTTTCTGGTATCTTCTTTAATTTCTTTCTTTAAAGACTCAAAGTTCTTGTTGTACACTTTATTGGTTAGCGTTACCCCAAGATATTTTATGTTGTGGCAGATATTGTGAAGGGTGATGTTTCTCTGATTTCTTTCTCATTACATTTATCATCTGTATATAGTAGGGCTACTGATTTTTTAAGTTAATTTTGTATCCTGCTACTTTGCTGAGGGTGTTTATCAGCTGTAGGAGTTCGCTGGTAGAGTGTTTCGGGTCACTTATGTAGACGATCATATCATCTGCAAATAGTGAAAGTTTGACTTCTTCTTTTCCAATTTGTATCCCCTTGATCTCGTTTTCGTGTCTTATTGCTCTAGCTAGAACTTCAAGAACAATATTGAAGAGATTTGGAGACTATGGACAGCCTTGTCTTGTTCCTGATTTTAGAGGAATTGCTTTGAGTTTCTCTCCATTTAGTTTGATGTTGGCTGCTGGTTTGCTGTATACTGCTTTTATCATGTTTAGATATGTTCCTGCTATTGCCATTAACTCCAAGATCTTTATCATGAAGGGATGTTGGATTTCGTCAAAGGCTTGTATATAAACAAACTGAAAAAAAAAAAAACACATGATCATCTCACTAGCCATTGACAGCATCTAGTGGGATGATCATGTGGTTTTTCTTTTTCAGTTTGTTTATATAGTGGATTACATTGATAGCTTTTCGTATGTTGAACCATCCTTACATCCCTGGGATGAAGCCTACTTGATCCTGGTGGATGATTATTCTGGTGTGTATTTTTTTGTGTTTTTTGCATCGATGTTCATGAGCGACATTGGCCTGTAATTGTCAACCCACTCAATCCTGCTGATCCCTCATGTTCCCCTTCCCCTCCTCTTCTCCCCTCCTCTTTCTCCCACCTCCCTCCCCCTGGGCCCCATGCTCCCAATATGTTCAGGATCTCCTGTCACTTTCCCCTTCACTTCCTCCTGTTGGCTATCTTCCTGCTCCACAAGGAAGTGGAGATTTATAGTTTTCATTCTACTTCATTACTATTATTATTATTATTATTATTATTATTATTATTTTCTACTAAAATTATTCTTGAGCATTCATCAAAGTATTTTCTATAAATTTTTGTTTGTAAAATTTAAAACTTTGAGGAGGGACCCTGATTTTATCAGAAACTCATAATACCCTAAGTGGGGCTCTCTGAAATTAACAGTAATTAAATGGCTGAATGATTTTAAGACAGGAATCAATCAAGACCCATATGTTTCTGGTAGAGAGGACATGAAAGGGTAACTTACAAAGGACTTAATAAGAGAACAGCCAGATGTCAGAATGGCACCAACAGAAGTTGGGAATACAGTGTCAAACAAAAGAAAGCTGTAAGGACTGGAAACTAAATTAGTGAAATTATGTAGAAGAGATCAAGTTTATGATATTTGGAATAGAAGACTCAAAAACACTAGCTCCTACTAAATTATGTCAAAACTGCATTTCTTTTCAGAAATATACACAATTTATAATTGATGCACTTTGTGAGGCTTTTCCCTGGAAGCTGTTGGTTTTTTTGTTGTTGTTAGGGAAGTAATTCTCAACTTCTCCCATGAGATGCAAGAATCAAATTAGGTAATTGGACTTGATGACAAGCTCTTTTATTGCTGATGAACCACTCCAGCCCTGCCACTGCAGGGTTTTCAATGTAGTTCAAAGTTGTGAATATCAAAAATTGTGTGAAACTAAGCCAGTCATAGTGGCACAGGCCTTTAATCCCAGCACTCAGGAGGAAGAGGCATGGGGGATCTGTAAGTTAGAGGCCAGTCTGGTCTACATAGGAAAATCCAGCACATCAAGGCCTGCATAGTGAGAGACAGTCTTGGAAAAAAAATAAACAACAACACCAAAAAAAAAAAAAACAACAACAACAAAAAAACTGTGAAATTGCCTACAGCTCATGGCATTAAGAACCTTACTCCTCCTTACAAGTGAAGAGCTCTTGGAGAAACACATGTGGTTGTTTGTGTCCATCATTGTTATCTACCATAGGAGGGAAAGTAAAATCTTCATTCTACTGCCAGGGGGGCCGTGTGAGCAGGAGGGTGCTTGCCAAAATCCATAACGAGAACTGGGGTTAGTGAGTTCAGTCCTCACGATTCCCAGTTCTGAATCAACCACATTCTGCACTAAGTCCCTCAGTAAGCTTTATTTTGTGTTTTACTATATTATGCTAACTATGTGTGTGTCCTGCCCTTTGCACAAACTGTATTCGACTTCAAAAGATAATTGCAGTTACATGAGTAGAAGGAAAAAATGAAGAAATTGAAAGATAAAAGTATTAAAGACCATTAAGTGAAAAAATGTCAAATATAGAATCTATAGAGTCTCTATCACCTGACTTTTGTGATCTTCTTAACTGTCTGGTCTTATATTTAGTGGTCTTAAACTCACAGAATAAAACAGACTGATCAAGAGTAAGATGGCTAGGTAGCTAATGAGCTTGCCTCCTAACCTGACAACCTGGTTTGAACCCTGGAAAAAATCACACGGAGAAGAAGGAGAACTAAATCTTATATGTTGTACTTTAAGTTCCACAGGAACATGGTGGTTTTCATAAGAGAGAGAGAGAGAGAGAGAGAGAGAGAGAGAGAGAGAGAGAGAGAGAAACGTGATTTTGTTTTATAAAGACTAACCAAGGACAAGCAAGTACTTTATTTGGAAATTTTTTTGGAAAATCTCAATTCTGTTATGTCAGGTCCAGTGTCATATTTCCAATACTAGAAGACTTACAGGGCATTTGTTTTCTCATTTCACAAGTGAATTAGAATTTTTAAGATGCCAGATTTTTAATGAATTTATGGACTTTTTAAGTATGTAACTCTCCCTAGAGAGTAACTGATAATGAGTAGAAATGGTCAGACCAAGGCTGACAGCAGACATGGTCAGACCAAGGTTGATAGCCATCTGTGAAGCAGGATTCTGAACTGGATGACCTTTAAGATTCTTTCCAACTCAGACACTCCTTGACTCTGTAGAGATAATCACGCTATTTCAGGCAGTTGCCAAGTAACATGTCTATTGTTTTTCCTGCCTGTCATACACAACAATAGCAATAACTATCATTTTTCTAAAATGCCATGACAAATTTATATCATAGTGTCAAATTAAAAATTAGCTTTTGCATCGGTTTTCTATTTTATGTTATGCACAGCCATTCAAAAGATGCTCCCACTTTTTTTAAAAGTATGAAACTAAAATTCACTTGATGCATGGCAAGAGATGTCCTGAATTCCTTCCTGTTTGTTTGCTTTCCAGCTTCAGTCATCATATCACAGCCTCTTCAATCTACCATTGCCTACAAAGATTAATAAGAGACTTGCTCATCCAGCTGCCCCTTTCTATAAGCATTCATTGATTCTCCAGGCAGGCCAGTGTTCCAACCTAAGAAAGTACATGATGGTTTTAGAATCACCCACCATGTGAAGAGAGTAGTGTACAAGAAGTAATTTTTGTCAAGACACTATGTAATTACAAAGCTTTCAAAATCTAGTTAATATTCACACACACACACACACACACACACACACACACACACACACACACACACCACACCCCATTTACCCCCCTCCCCCACCAAAGATACCTGATTTGCTTTCTCAAATCAAGGAAAATGACAAAGTCTGTAAGGAAAAAGATCTCAAGAACTCATTATCTTGATAAAAAGAAAATGAAGACCACCATTTTTAGTGGAAGCCAGTGCCAAACTATGAACACATGGTGAACACAATTTCTCATTATTTAATGAATATTTTAGTAGTATAAATTACATCATTAACACCTTAAGAAGACTCAAGCCCCTCACATCAAAAGATTTTGAAGACAAGCACTATAAATATAATTTGCATATACTCAGTAAGTCTTTCAATATAACAGAATCCTTTGAATAAGAAATTTTCAAGAAAATGAAAATTACTAAAAGCTTACTACCTGATGACTGATTTGCCATTTCATTTCTATCATAATTTCCCAAATTATGATTAAAAGTTTTATATTACTTACCTCTTCATGTATTTAAGAATTAAATGCAACATAAAAATAATCCAATAATTTTAGCCTTTTGTTGTAAAATTATAGATGCCTAAAGCTATTAAAATATATATAAGTATGTCATTTCTTAAAATGATTCATTTCAAAATAATATTTGTTAATGTAGATTCAAAGTCTAACTAAAATGTTTATTAAAATTTTAATGCAATAAAATATTATGGATCCCTGTTTTACACTAGCCTTTACTATATTATGATAAATTTAAATCTCATTGGGTAAAATGCCTGTAGATAATTTCATTTCAGTCCTTTGCGGATACAACCTGATGCTTAGAACTCTTCGTCTTGTGGAGTCTGGTGAGCAAGTCAAATCACTCCAGCAAAGCGACCATCAATAGAAATGCCAGTGTGACAATTCCATAGTGTTTTGGGTAATCAAAAAGAGAATTTCATTAATTTCATAGCCATTTAATGACTCATTTTGAGAGCACTGTTACATTACATTCAGAATAAGCTGTAACTTAATGGTATATAAATATCCAACACTAAGAATATTTGTAATTGCCGAGTGTTGATGGCGCACACCTTTAATCCCAGCACTCGGGCGGCAGAGACAGCTGGATCTCTGTGAGTTTGAGACCAGCTTGGTCTCCAGAGCGAGTGCCAGGATAGGCTCCAAAGCTACATAGAGAAACCCTGTTTCAAAAAAAAAAAAAACAAAAAATCAAAAAACAAACAAAAAAAGAACAAAATATTTGTAATTAAGGATGGTTTTCTCTGATAGAAAATAAGAATAAGCCACCTTAAACAAGGCAGCACTATAATTTCTATGAAGACTTTTCATTGAAATTGTATCATAATTTAGCCTTCATTTGCGGAATTGTATTCTTACAAAAATTATATTAATTTTTAAAGTTAATAAAAATATTTTTATATTATCTCTATTAATACGATAAAAAGTTCTGGCATAATTAGAGGGTCTTCCGCTGTACAAAGTTATGACATTTAAACACTTAAGGACTAAGGAAATTAGTACTCATGTTAACTATAAAGGAAAAAATCATCCAACTTACTTTAAACTACTGTTTAAAAACAGAAAAAGAAAACAAGCTGAAACATGTTCCATATGCAAGTGAGTCAAAGGCTTATCTCACTGTTTGCTTAAATTGGCCCACTCTGGAAATGGTGATAAGATGAGCAAAACAGTCTGTGACGTCACAGTCACTCAGTGTATTTCTGAGAGCGGTGGAAACATTCCAATTGTCTTGGGGCAACACTACTGCTGTCTGCCCAAAATCCTACCCCTTGCTTTGGGTACATGGCAGCAGTCAGACTTCCCTCCTCTTGAAGTCATGTGAGGCCAATTGAATTGCTTTACTTGTGAGATGAGAACAGCAGGTTATCTAGGGCCAGCATGTGAGTCACTGCTTTCTCTAAGGAAAGCATCAAGTTACTGCAATGTTCTTTCTCACAGCCTAGATTCTCCCTGACTACAACCATCTGAACAGGAGTTGTAGATTCCTTTTTAAAAAAAGTACACTGCTGTTGAAATGTACCAAAGTATCTTGGCCAATGCACTTGTGATGGTCAGGGTTGGTTGAAAGAATGAAGAACACCTACAAGACACCTTTCAGGTACACCTGTATGGGATTACTTCAATTAGTTAGCTTCCAGGCATGCTTTTGAAAGATTGCCTTTAACAGATTCATTGCAGTGGGAAAATCCAATCCGGACATCATAAAAAGAAGTAAGCTGGCCGAGTATTCCTTGCTGTCTTCTTTGTGGCTGAGGATGCATTGTGGCCAGTTGTATCAACCTCCTGATGCCTTGACTTCCCACAAATGACTGTACCCTCAAACTGTCAGCCAAGGTAAACCCTCCCTGAAGTTGCTTTTGTCAGGGTACGTTATCACTGAAACAGGAATAGTAACTAATACATCACTAATTTAAATAACTTTTATAGGAGTTTTAGAGCAAATTAAGAAGGGAAAAACTTAAGTATACAGTGTTCTGCCTGCACGTATGCCTGCAGACCAGAAGAGGGCACCAGATTTCATTGCACATGGTTGTGAGCCACCATATGGTTGCTGGGAATTAAACTCAGGACCACTGAAAGAGCAGTCAGTGCTCTTAACCACTGAGTCATCAAGCCCTCTGAATGTGGGTGCCAGCTAGGAGGCCTGAGGAGTCTATGAGACCTTGAACAGTGGAGCTAGTGTTTATCCCTAGTGCAAAAATGGACTTTGGGAGCCCATTCCCTATGGAGGGATACTATTGCAGCCCAGATACACAAAAGAGGGCTGAGGCCCTACCTCAAATGTTGTGACAGACAGTGGTGATCCCCATGATAGGTCTCATTATTCTTCAGGAGTGGGGAGAGGTGGGTTGGGGAGGTCAGTGGGGGACACGGGAGGATGGGAGTTGTCTCTAAATTTAAAAGAATTAAAAAAGAAGGGAAAAACTAAATAACAAAATGATTTAAGTAAATGCCATGAAATATTATTCTGATGAATTCTGCCTCCTTAAAAGTAGTGACAGGCTTGAGAGTTGGCTCTGTGGATAAAGAAATATGTTGCTCTCCCAGAGGACCAGGGTTTGATCCCCACCACCCATATGGTAGATCATGACTGTAACTACAGTTCCAGTGGTTTCGATGCCCTCTTCTGACCTCAGGGGATAGTAGGAACACATAGGATTCACATACATATATGCACACAAAACATTCTTACTATCATCATAGAGCCCTCATCCAGTAACTGATGGAACCAGATATAGAGATCCAAAAACAAGCACCAGGATGAATTCTTGGAATCTAGTTGAAGGGAGGAGGGAGTGTATGAGTGAAGGAGCTCAAAATCATGATGAACAAATCTACAGACTCATGGAAACTCATGAACTCTGGATTGACAGCTGTGCAACCTTCATGGGACAGAACTAGGCTCTCCATATATGGGAGACAGTTGTGAAGCTTTAGCTATCAGAGGGTCCCTTGGCAGTAGGACAATGTTCTATGTCTGGTGCATAATGTAGCTTGTTGGAACACATTCCCTATGACAGAATGCCATGCTGAGACTTAACACAGGGAGGATGGGCTTGGTCCTGCTCCAACTCAATGTTCCAGACTGAGGATGCCCCATGGGAGAACTTACTGTTAGGAGGAGTGGCTAGGAGGGATGATAGGAAGGGTAGAAGGGAGAACTTTGGTTGAAATGTAACATAAAATTTAAAAAATAAAAGAAAACACACACAAAAAAACAACAAATAAATATAAAACAATTTAAAAGTCAAGTAAAACTAGATCAAAACTCATAAACGTAGCAGAAGCAAAAGCAACATGATTTATGAAAGAGGCTTTTAAAATATGATACTGAAAAACAATATGACACTGTAAAAATTACTGTCGTTACATACAGCCATTCCTACTCACTCATTGAGGTCATCAAATATGTACTCACTCTGTGTCTACAGGACATGGGTAAAAACTTCCAATGTATAAAGAATGGTTTAAGATGAGAAGCTTGACTATTTTGATATCAGAGTGTTGATGAAACATTTTTAATGCAAACAATCATATCATATTCTATTATCTATCTATGTCCGATAATGCATATTTCTGCATAAGTGTAGTAAAAATAAAAGCTGGAGAGATCATTCAGTAAAGAGTTCACATTGCTCTTGCAGAGGAGCTGAAGTCAGTCCCCAGCACCAGAGTCAGACACCAATGGGCTCCACACACACACACACACACAAAAAAAAACAAAAAACAAAAAAAAAACAAAAAAAAACCCTTTATAAATCAAGTTGGTGTTACTGCTACAATAAACCTTTATAAACTATCATGAAATTCACTTCTCCTGGTAATATTTTACTTTAAAACCAGTAATTTATAATTCACAAATAGGGTCTGTGTACACCAGCATATACAGGAAAAATCAGGTAGTTTTCTGAATCTTTAACACTGTATCCATGCATAAAAAAAAAAAAACACAAGATCTGTATCAATGTAAAAACCCTACTTGCATTGGTGTTATGTTAAAATACTGTTCAAAGAAAATTATCTCTAGCTGACCCCATAAAAAATGAAGATCTAGCCCAATTAAGCTATATTTTTTTAAAGAAAAAAAGGTCAAGTTTACTACTGCTGCCATTTCTAATTATTTTTAAATGTTTGATGATATGAGTTTTGTTCAGTCAATGTCCACTCGAATTCTTGGGAGATAAGCCAAGGATCATAATATCTTGGAGATGGGACACAAATCCAACAAGAAGACACACTGACATTTCCTGTCCATTATACACATGTAGCCCGATGGGGAGGTCATACAAGGTTTTGTACACCAGCCTTGGCAATATAATCTGTCAAGAGATACATATGTGAAATTTGGAACTTAGGACTCTATGTAAGAATTCAAAATGTTCTGAACTTCAAGAATTACTGATTTCAGATTTTTAGATTAGTTTAATGTTTCTTTCAGCCCTTGACAAACATGAATTTTTTTAAAAATGCAATGAACACAAAAGTAAAATTTCAGACCATTTGCAAATCATTTCATTTGTATGAGCAAATTTTGGGGGGACAAAATTCTAGTCTTCATTAAGGAGAACACCATTTACAAACAATAAAAGCACATTTGATTAATTAAGAGTTCTGACCTGGATATTGTATTATGGAGGGCAGATGTGGTACTATGAAGATGCTGTATGTGCAGTGCACTGGCCAATTTAGAAAGCAACAGAAGATTCCACCTATAGTGGAAATAATGAGAGAAAGCAAAAGCCACCATTTCAAACAAATCCTGATGTTCCAATTTCTTATGCCAACTCTTCATTGCATTACATACTTAATAGATGAATGGCATATTAATTTTATATTGAAATAAATGGGAAGTCTTAGGGCATACAACAGATGTTTAAATAAGATGATAATTAGCTATAAACTTCCTTAATGAAGAGGAAGGAACAATTCTCTATCCATGATTCAAGGTGAGAACAAGGGAGTGGATATGTGCTTCACAATGTTAGATAAAAATGATACCACAAGTATATAGACACTTTAGTCATTGTGTAAGGGAAATATCATTTCTAAGATTCCAATTTTTTTATAAAATCAGAGACATATTGAAAACATAACATTCCTCTTTGAGCATTCCTTGGGTTGTTGCATTAATTGATAATACATTTCAAAGATGTTCTTTTATATGTGCCCAGAATTTATATTCCCTTGAGATGTTACATTTAAAAAATGAAAGGGTGAAAGAAGATGAGCATTAAGTTAATATATCCTCAAGTCTATTTTGTCATTCTAACAAAGAAAAAACACCAGGGTGACTTCACCTAGAATAGCTGAAAGCAATGAAAACCCCTGTTATTTTGGATCCACCTTAATTTTTTCTGCATTTTCCCCCTTTATTTTGTCCTTTAACTACAAGATAGGTTTAGTTGCAATGTATATCTGTGGCAGTGAAGATAAGAAGGAAAATATTAAAATGAGATTTTCACATATGTCAGCAAATTAGCAGGAATATTAAAAGCAATAAAATCTGATTTTACTGAAAATCAAGAAATTGCAATTTGATAGTAGTAGAGGGATTGAAAATTGGTAAGAGCTCGTTGAAAAATCTGGAAATGTACCCAATGTCTTACCACAATTTTCTCTGTATAATTGCACCCTAATTTTAAAATCCATGTATATATTGTATGCACAAAGGTATAATGAACAAATTCTGTGACTAATGTCCTTAATCACAGTAAGAAAGGAAAACTGTGAGGTTATTCTATTACCGGATAACCAATGTCCCTGCAAGATACAAGAGGCTAAGTAAGAAAAAGCCAGTGCCAGGAGTGGCTTATCTCTTTTGAAGCTGTTGATCCAATAGACAGATTCCACCATGCACATTACAGACTATTATCATTGTTGCTGGTTCCAGAATTTGACTGTCAGACCCTAGTGTTGAAGAAATCACATACAGTGTGGCAAAAATCAAGCTGGTACAGACTCTGAAGCTTCATCCCTCCTGGCTAGTTTTCCTAGTATTGGAAGATGCTATGCAAGCTAACAGAGGACAATGTAAGCATCAATAATACATAGGTATGAATCCTGCAAGCTACAGTTATGAATGACATGGCTGGACATGTTCACTGGTGCCATTGCACCATGAATATTATGGAAATGGCCAACCACTATCTGGTTGGACTTAATTCTCACTACACAAGATGAAGTCCGTACCTGGCATTATTACTGGGCTGTGAACCTATGGATACACAGGTCATAGGCCCTAGGGGAGACACTACAACTATTATGCTGTTAAATGACATAACATTGATGCTTAATAACTTAAACACATAGATCAATGTATCTCTCACATCTCATCTGAGAAGCATCTGTTTACAGAAGATGGTGACTGATAGTAGGACTCATAACTGGTCAAAGTGCAGAAAATAAGAGACAAGAATTCTCAGTCCTAAAAGGAACATAAGTACTGCACCATGATCCACAAATCTCAATGGTCATTGCAAAAGAGAATACATGGTTACCAGGAAAGATAATTTTTTGGACACAACAGGAAGCTACACATATGAGCTCATGGTGGTGGGGAGACAAAAAAGAAACGTTTGCAAGGCAGACCAAATCCTACAACTAAGAAGAAAGACTGGAACACAACACAATGCCTATCTATAATGCAGTTGCTTGCTGCTGGGAAAGAGAGACAGTTTTCTCTGAGTTCAGTCCCTGAAAAATCAACCACTCTGTTGGAGAACAACACATCCTAAAATATTTGGACACAAAATTGGTCTAGAAGAATTTTTTTTAAGGACACAAATTTGATTGGGTAAGGAAGGACATTGGATCTGGGAAGATTTGTGAGAGGGAGATAATTATTATCAAAACATTTATGAAACAGTAGAAGAGCTACTATAATTCATAAAAAGGAAAGCAAGTAATCTAATATTATTCAGAGAATCAGTTAACCATAGTGTATGTTTATAAAAAATATACCTTTATATGGTGATCATTAAATTACACTTAAAATGTATTATTAATCAGAAAATGCTTATATTAAACCAAAATTTCATGTTATAAAATGTCAAATTTGCAGAATAATGCTATGAGAAACTGGAGAAAAGATATCTACTTAACTGATGAGAAATAGGGGAAACTTAAAAATCAAATGTCAGTTCATTGGACATTTAAGACATGGACAAGGCTGTAAAGGAAATGGTTTCTCTAGTTTTAACACTGTCATGAATTTTCTTTTGTGTGTGTGGGGAGGTGAATAAAAGGCATACAAATATATTTCATAGTGAAAATCTAATGTGAAGCTTCACAACTTCTAACTATAAATATAACTATAAATAAATTCACTGAGATGTACAGATCTAGGGTCTGGATTACTTTGCTAGATGGTGTGCTTGATTTGTAAGTTCTTCAAGCAAAGTTTAAATTATTTGTACAACTGAATGTTGCAGGAAGGAAGGTTCAGCAACTAAGAGCATGTGCTGCTCCTGCAGAGGACTCAGGTTCACTTTCCGACACCCACTTAGCAGTTTACAACCATCTGCAACTTCAGCTCTAGGAGATCTGATGCCTCCCTTCTTTGGTCTCTTTGAGCACCAGGCATATACCTGTGGGCCATACAAACGTTCAAGCAAAACACTTGTACACATAAAATACATGAAAAATAGAGCAATTAAAATACAAGAATATCCATCAGAAAATATGCTAATCATACTTTTATTCAAACAAATGCATGAAATAAAGAATGATGGGAGGTTGTGGAGTGGTTTGTGGATTCCCAACCCCACAGTTTTGTCTCCAGTTCTCTCCTTAGATCTTACTCTGTGACCGTTCAAATCTCTTTGAATCACTAGATTTACTGAAAGAGAATTTCCATCTCTTTTTCTTTATTTAATAGGCATTACACAACGTTAATCGTATTTTCCTCCTAAAAATCTTACATACATGGGTCATCAAAGGATATATGTAATCCTTGAGTTTTCCTTATAACTCCCTTGCCTTATCCCTGTCTCCTTACCTGCTTCCTCCATGGTTCCTAAAGTGCTGGACCTCAGTCTACACAGGGCTCCATTCTGGGGTTCTTCCTTTAGTGGTATATTATGATAAACTTTTTTTCTCCTTACCTCACAACTCTGCTTCAAACTCCAGATTTCCACAAACAATTTCTTACTTGAAATCTCTGGCTAATTTTGTGGATAAATCTCTTAGATACACCAAAACAAAATCTTTTTTCCCCACATCCAAAGGAAGAAATCAGTACTCAAAACCATATACCCTGGATCAACTGTAACTCTCCTTTTTATTCTAGGTATATTAATCTGCCAGGGAAACTCACTCCCAGGCTGAGCCTGCACAATAGCTCTGCATTTTGATAACTTTTCATTGCTGCTGTTACTAGTCCAAAGCATCACTATTTCTGACTTAGATTCCTGCAACCAATTCATAACTAACTGCATCCTGTTTCCCCCACTGTCTTCGTCCATTTCTATGTGCAAGTTATCTTCAAAACAGCAACCACAGTGGCAGAACTAAGAGATGCTATAGTTTTGATAAATTTCCCTTAAAGATTGTATATTAAAAGATTTGTCTCTGGCTTGTGGTAGTGTTGGGAGAAAAATAGAAGTTTTGAGAGGTGGGGACCTAGTGGAAGTCCCAGGAGACAAACCCTCGAAGGGGATAGTGACATTGTTCTCTCTCTCTTTGTTCTCTCTCTTTTCTCTCTTTTCTCTCTTCTCTCTCTCTCTCTCTTTCTCTCTCTCTCTCTCTCTTTCTCTCTCTCTCTCTCTCTCTGGTTTTCACTTCCTGGTCATGACATGACAATCTGATCCACTATGAGTTTCGTCCATGATGTGCTATATCAACAAAACAGGTTTTACTGATGATTACAAACAGAAGCCAAAGTAACCGGTGTTTACAAACTGTCTCTGGTATCTCTCAAAAGTTTAGAAAGCTAAGACAGGTGGTAATCACCTGTGTTGCTCATTTGCTCACAAAGCTCCAACAATGTAAGCCACATAGCCTGAAACTGTCTAGATCTTACCACTTGATCCCATCTCCTACTACACTTTGTCCCTTTGTCCCCTTGGTTTTTAGAAATTATAGTATGCAGCCTTTCCTTGCTCAAAATTTGCCTGGACACAACTATTTTAAAACACAGTTGCTCCCTCATCCTTAGCCTGCTTTCACTTCAGAATAAGCCTTTAACTCTTCTCTTCCCCAATTTAGAGAAGTAAAATGGACCTGGGAAATTGTTCTTAACCTGGACACTGTCAGGGACCATTTCCATTTCGTGAAATGAGGAAGGCCATAAAATGAACAGGTTTGAGAGAAATTCAAGTATTCATCAATTCAGTTTTTAAAATGTTAAATAGATCTGAGACAAAAGGCTTTACCGTTTCAGTGACTATCTCCTGACCATCCTACATAATCACCACCCCCAAAACACACTTACACAAATATCATTTCTCTTTAGCCTTTATTTTTCCTCACAGCTCTCAGCTCTATTCTGTATTTTTAAAACGTTGGATTTATTGTTTTCTTCTTTGCATCTGAATATAGCTACAAATGGGGCGGGGGAGTCTGTGCCTTCTTTTCTTTTCTGCTACATATTCAGTGCCTAAAAAGAACCAAGTGGACAAAGATTGAATAAATGAAGAGAGGTTCAAAGAAATCCCCAAATTTCGAGGTTATGAGATTGTGTAGTTGATGATGATTGCTGATTAATGAGGATGATATTGTCAAGCTAAAGCCTGAAGAAAAACAAAGGGATTTAATATCTGTTGCTTAAACAAAAATGAGATAAAGTTCATGTTAGTTTATATAAATACCATTTTACTTCAAGAAATAAGTTTGAGGAAGGTAATGGTAATTTTGGTTAATTTATAATTTAATATTGATTTTAGAAATCTCTTAAAATGTTGGAGATTGTTTTTGCCTTTTCTGTAAAGACATATATTCAAGCCTAAAAAACCAAGAAAATCGACTTCATTTTTTAAATAAAGAGTTTATTTTACACAGTGAAAACTATGAAACATTTACTGTGCATTTTCCTTCAAAAGGCTCCAGTTCTCAGATATTATGGTGCTACTGGCTTGTGACTATGGAAACAATGACATGAGGGGATGAGTACAGATCCCTGTATGAATGATGGACACAAATGCCTCTACTTTGCCAAGAAATGCATAGAGCTCTGAAAAATAAATGTTCATAATTTCATTCATAAATGTTCAAACATATTTGAAAATGTACATATATGTTTGTTTTCAGAATACCAGAATAGACAAGTCTTCAACATCAAGTAAATTCTATATAAGAGTAAAGAGTTAGGAGTTGGAGAGATGGCTCAGTGGTAAAAGCCCTGGCTGTATAATTGTGAAGACTTAAGTCTGAATCCCCAGAATTCCCTTAAAATCTGTATGTATATTGCTTGTACATAATCCCAGAACTCCTACAGGGAGATGGAAAGCAGAGGCAGGAAAATCACTAGAGGCTTTTGGGCAACCGAGCCTAGTGCCATATGGCATACACAACAAAAAGAGTGGTATGGAAAGTGGAGAGAAGGGAGAGAAGAAAGGACAAGGGGGTATATGATTGAGATCCTGTCTGGTATTAAGAGAGAATACGCTATGACCTACCATCCACACAATTGCTGTGGCAATCACACTAAAGAATTTGTGTAATTACATACACACATTGAGCAGGTGGGTGGAGACAGAGACATAGACAACAAAGACTGAGATAAAGAGTCTCAGCTTCTCGACCAGCAATAGAATCTTAGTAAATTTTGCTTGAAAGTGCTATTATATTTATCTTTTTTGTCCAATTTCTTTTTCATCCGTAGTTATCATCAGACACTACTAAAGTAGTTCCAATGTTCTGGGGAAGTGAATGAACAAGAAAAATCATTAACACTTCCCTAATATCCTTCTGCAAGGGTGTCACTTAAATACTATTTTCCAAGTGAGCATACATGCACACCCATGAAGATGTGCACCCAAGGGAAACTTGAAGAGATCTAGTTAAAAGAATTTCCTATTTTAGATGGTCAAACAAAATCAAGATCCCCTTGATTCTGTACTTGGCCTTAATAAACTGTTATTTGTGGAGTACTGAAGCAAATGGACTCTTCATTACTGATGAGGATAATTAGAGTAAAAAAGCTTCAGACCCAAAGCCTCAGATTTGCAATGCAGTCTTTTATCAAAGGCAGTCACTCTGCTTCATCCTGACAGTGAACAGCATATGATCTGGTAAACAAATACTTTCACACGGAACAAAAGTGCTATTAAAGGCCAAAACTGTCAACACAAATTCCATTCTTGCAAGAGAAAAAAATACATAAACTGTTGATCACCTCTGGTTGTCTTAACTAGCATGGAGGTTGTCATGGAAACATTTCTGCGAAGTTCACAGTGATGAAACACAAACACTTCCAGTCTAATTGCTATTAGGTTTAGCATACCAGAGTTTATTTATGCTCAGTGTGCACTGTGATAAAATGTAGCAGAAATAAAACTTCTATTAATCCAGCATAACAATGCCAACATTTCCCTTTTGAAAAGTAAATGAAAATGAAATTCAATGGCAGGTTTTTTTTCAAAAACACATAATGCCCCAATAGTCTCAAATACCTATTATGATCCTTTTGTATGCAGAGTGCACAAGTTTTGAAAAGATTTTTGTACATTAACTTCCATGATGAGATTTACAAAAACCCCCACTTTAATCATTAAAAACCAGACACAAAAATATTAAAATTAAAATCTCAGCAGAAGTTGAAACTCTTGTTCTGTTTGTATGTGCTATCAACTATCAGCATTTATCAAAGGCTGAAGACCAAACATTGTGAACAGTTTGTCCAAAACCTTCTTTTCTAGTTTGTTTTCTTAGTGACAGAAAACTTTTAAAACCTATTCTGAAGAAAAGCAAGCCTCATTGATATATGCACAAAATAATATACCATGGAATCCAAGTAAAAAAGTATTTTGGTCAACATTTTAACAGACAATATTTCTTTCTGGTCTATACAGAATTTTTCAGTTTTTAAAATATTTTCCAAAGCGTCATTATTTTAAGTGTGTGTGTGTGTGTGTGTGTGTGTGTGTGTGTGTGTGTGTGTGTATGAAATGCCATCAGTGGCCAGCAGCTGATTTCAGAGCCTCTAGAACTAGAAGTCATAGATGGCAGTGACCTGTTTTATTGGGCCTGGGAATAGATCCTGGTCTAGAAGAGAAGCCAGTGTTCTTAACCACTGAGCTACTCTCTACAGCCCCTTGTATAAAATTTTCATTTCAATAAAGGTACCTGATTAATTTTCTTTAATCATTTTCTTCTACTGAATGCCAATGAAACAGAAATTATAATTCTAATTCAAGAATAGAAAATAATGTTTTTAATTACTATATGGAGCTGGCAGAATAGTTCAGAGGGTAACAGTACCTGGCACGAAGCCTAACGACTTGAGTTCAACCCTCAGATATTAAGTGATGGAAGGAGAAACTTACATCCAAGGATTGTCTCCTGACCTCCATGTACATTCCGTGACATGGGTACACATATGCTCACACACAATAAATAAAATGCAAAAGAATTAAGAACCACCTAGCATGTGCCCACACGTCTGAAAATTACTAAGTAGAGTAGAAAGAAGAGCATTCTAGCTCCTGCTGTGGCAGAGCTGAAATTCTAGATAATGAAAGGAAAGCAAAGGTTTATATAGCAATTATTAAAAGACACAGAGCAAAGTATATGTGCAATTGAATTAACGATGTTCAGACTGAATGATAGTGGTAATCCTCACAAAAGAGGAAGAGATGAGTCTCTTCCAAGATGACATAATGTGGAGCTATTTCAAATTAGAAGATTCATATTTGATATATCCCCACAAACACAAATATATGAGTACTAAAAATGCAATTTTGTCATAATTTCCTAGAAATCACATTTTCCTTAAATCTCAAGTTCCTAACTAGTCAAAATAAGACATACCATATGTCACTGACTCAGGGTTGAACAGATGCTAACTCACTGTCTGTCTGTGATATCACTACCATATCCAGTAACCAATGTGTGTGATCGTGGGAGGTGCCTAGACAGTAGGAATTGTATCTCCATGTCTCCACAAACTGCAAGCTCCACACTCCACATTATAATGTCAAACTGGTTCGCCAACAATCAGGGCTCACAGCTAAAACCCTTAAATTTTATTCTGTGAGCCACCCCCACCCGAGTATATTTGCATAAACATGGAGAAGTCTTTTTTTTTCCTCCCCATAAGTTTCAATTAGAAATTCTAGGATGAGTCGAGGACCTCTGGCTCTCCAATTCTGACAGAGCATCTATCTTTCTCCTCTCATTCCAGAAAGGAAAATGCAACACTAGTAATGTCTTCAACATAATCAAGTAAAAAAAAAAAAAAGGGAAGCATTCCATCAGTCAGAGATCCAAGATGGTTACAACAGAGGAGGCACAAATAAGAGTTCTTTGTGATCTCACTACAAATGCAAATGCTGTGAGGGAGTGCAAAAGTAAAAGGACTGTATAGAGAGAGGACATACTACAGAATATATTCAGAACATCACAGTGCCTTAAAAATATGATGCCATGTTTGGTTGTCAAAATCCTGTGTCTCCTAAGAGCACTTTTAACTAGGTTTTCATTATCAATAAGAATTTAATAAAATGCCTTATAAATTCGTTTTGATTATGTGTATTATATAGGTCTGTCTGTGGGTTTGGGCATTTAGTGCAAGTATTTTTAGAGGCAAGAGGTATCTGGTTCCATAGACCTGGAGTCATAGCCAATTGTGAGCCACCAGGCTGGGAGTAGAATCCAAAATCAGGTCCTCACAAGAGAGGTATGGCTCTAGACTCCTGAGCTCTCCAGCCCCAGGGAGTGTTTGTTTAAAAACCTAATTGTTTAAAGTATTAAACAAAATTATTTACATAGTCATACTCAAACATAATTAAAATAGAGAAGCACAAGTCTACTGGACTTAAATGAAATATATTTAACCACCAGATTTTAATTTTTTAAAAGACATTCATATTATGAGAACTATGTTTACATCATCCCAAGACAGCCTCTCTTCTAACTTGACTTACATCTCTCCCTGCAGTTTCTCACATTCAAGATCTTTTCTTAATTATTATTGTCCCACAAACACACACACACACACACACACACACACACACACACACACACACACAGAGAGAGAGAGAGAGAGAGAGAGAGAGAGAGAGAGAGAGAGCCATACTGAGTTCATTTAATGCTGCACATATGTACACATGTATAACTATGATCACATGGGGTTAGATAGCTTATCAAGTGGTCTTCTTTAGAAAATGCAGGTCCTCTTTGCAACTGCATTGATTTTCTGCATCTCTTAATATATGGGTGAGGGCTTGTGAAATGTCCACTCTCCATGCTTGCATGTTGACTAGGAAAAGCAACATTGGTTTGTGCACGCTAGCCAGAGGTTTCTCCTCCGTTATGTGATTTTTGTTAAGGCAATTATATTTTTGTGAGTATAGGGGTTCAACTTCCCTGTTGTGTCTAGAAGGTATTGTCTGGAAGCAAGATTCTTGGTTCTCTGACCTTTTAAATATTTCTAGCCCTCTTCTGTGATATTCCCAGAACCTTTAGTGTAGCGGTTGCAATGTAATTGTATTAAATGGGGCTCAGCACTCCACAGTCACTTATTCTCTGCATTTTGACCAGTGGAATCTCTGCAATGGCATGTGTCTGATAAATAAAAACACCTTTGATGTGTGGTGACAATTATATTCATGTGGCTGAGCTGGTGTACAACTTGGGTTATCCCAACTAAACCTGGTAGTGTGTGCACTTTGTGAATGGACTGGGGAATGAGTTACTCAACAGACTTGGGTTGGTGTACAGACTGTGTGCTGAGATAGACCTGAGAGTAGAGGATGGCATGGTGACTGACGATCTCCAAGAAATTTTTAATTTAACTTTTTGGATATTTGGAATCCAAACTCCTGAAGGAGATGTAAATTTTTCAAACTAAAATTTGAAACTGTCTAACAAGCAGAAAGTTCTTTAAAGGGAGAAATGTTTAGTAAGTTTCTTTGCAATAGTAGCTCATATTAGAGTAAGAAGTAGGGGTTTGAATTCCAATTGTCTGCTATATTTAATTGAATCTTTGTGTTAATGTTGGATCATGTCATCCTCAGTTGATTGTGCTAGCTATAGTGAGAGAAAATCATTCATTCAAAGTTAGAGGAAATTCATGAGGTCTGGCACAACAGAATTATTATAGGAATATCCTTACAATTTAACATGTTTAGAGAAGAATAAACATAAAGAGTCCACTGCATGAGATCTCTGTGCATGTAGTCAATGCAATCTAATCATTCAAATATATATAGATCCTCTAAATACAATTGTTATGGAATATGAGTTTAAGAAGTGTTACACTCATTGACATTTTGGAATATTTGTTTAACGATGCAAAGATGTATTGCATTCTTTTATGTTTAACCCTGTAAAACCTTTTATGTTTATGCATTTGTTTAACCCTGTAAAGCTGTGTTACTTTGCCAGGCTAAAACACCTGATTGGTCTAATAAAGAGCTGCATGAACAATAGATAGACAAGAGTGGGGTAGGTGGGACTTCCAAGCAAACAGAATAAACAGGAAAAGAAATCTAGGCTAAACAAAAGGTGAACTAGAAGCAAGAAAATGATCACTATAAGGAGAAGGGATGCCAGGGGCCTCTTACCTAGCCACCCAGCAACCCAATCAGTCACAGAATATATAGAATAAACACAGGTAAAAGGCCCAGAGGCAAAATGTAGTCAAAGAGAAATGAGATCATTTAAATTAGAAAAGCTGTCTAGAAACAACCCAAGCTAAGATCGAACATTCATAAGTAAGAATAAGTAACCATATATTTATTTGGGAGCGGTGTGGCAGGCCCCCAAAGACTTAAGAGCAAAAAAAAAAAAAACAAAAAAAAAAAAACAAAACTACATGCCACTGTTAATATGCATCTTCAAGTGTAGCTAAACAGTTACTTTATTTTCATTATGATACCAACAAAGTATTTGTTCAGAAATATGCTCATATTATTTTCCCATCAGTGTTTCGTTTGCCTACTCTTATATACACAAATATAGGTGATGTAATAATAGGAAGTCAAGAAAATAAGGAATAATCTGCAAAAGAAGGAAAAAAAGAGTAGAGGGCTGGAGAAACGGCCCAGTAGTTAACAGCACTTGTTACTGTTCAAGAGGACTATAGTTCAGTTACCAGCATCCATGTCAATGGCTTACAATGCCATGTAATTCCAGCTCCATTGGATTCCAAGGACTTGAACTCACAGAGATCCACATTCCTCTGCCTTCCAAGTGCTGGGGTTAAAGGTATGCACCTTTAAATACCATCTTTTTTTTTTTTAAATACAAAATCAAATCGTGTTGGTGTCTAGTTTTCTAGTACTTAGTCTTTTGTGTTTTAAATTTTATCTAGCTACATACAGGTAAATGAAACCCCAATGCACTGCAGTATTCTTTATATTAATCTCATAAAGAGGCACTCATTCCTAAAATCAAAAGTCTCTTTTATACAGTTTCCATAGTGTCACCAAATGTGTCCCTCATGACAGGAAAATCACCATTGTCTGTGTTGGCATATCTCAAGTTGGGTTGTTATTAATCTGAGGTTGTGAAAGGGGATACGTAGACTGATTGTCTTATTGTCAAATTGAAAAAGTGACAGCAGGCTGAGGGCAGGGTAGAGTAGCAGGCCTGACTCTCTGCACACGAAAAATCTATGGGGAGGCCTTTCCATCTACATTGCTCTCTAGTCAACATCTAATTTCCCTTCTACTTCAATCTCGTATAACTGAAGGAGTACATTTAAGGGAGTCGCAAGACTCTGACTGGTCCATAGACATCAGTCACTGGGTGACCTCAGTAACTTCTAAGCCAGAAAGACCACTTTCCTTTGCTGCCAGCAGCATTTTGGTATCATATAACATATATGAATGTAGTACAAATATGGAAAGAACATATTCCATTTATCCCAGTTATTTAAAGAGATAGAGTAATACAATCTAGCCTTACCTTGCTGTTCTTCCTATGTATTGATTGGTGGCAAAACATGCACTTGTTACAATTAACAATACATAACGTGGTCATAAGTAAAGTTTGGTGATTGATATATTTAGCATGTATAAGTCCTTGGGCTCATCATTAACAAATAATGACAATAATAAGAAATTAAAGGTTATTTCATTAATTGACCATAAAATTGGTTATAAATAAGAAAGCCATACATTTTTAAATCCATTCACTTGATAAAGCTCTAATTTAGTACTAACTGTAAGGCAATGTTTTAGACTGGAAAGAAAGTGATGTAAATCCAGAGGCCTGTCCACTTAATTCTAGATGTACAAAATAAAATTCATGGGTATCAATGGGTAACAATACTAATGTTTACATTTTTGTTACCTCATCTTTAAAATTAGTAAACTATGTTCTGGTCAGAAATAATAGATTATTATGATAATCAGTGTATCTTTTAAAACATTAATCTATTTTTTATGTATATGTGTGTTCTGCCTGCATACACACCTGTGCACAATGAGCATACAGTGCCCGTGGAGACCAAAGGAGCTCAATAGATCATTGCAAACTGGAGTTAAGGATGTCAGTTAGCCTCCACATAGGTGCTAGGAATGAAAGCAGATCTCTTCAAGAGCAGTCAGTGATCTCAAATACTGAGCCATCTCTCCAGACCACAATCACTGCATCTCACAGGCACAGTGTGTCAGATCAACTTGAAAATGAGAGAGGAAAGATAAAGTTTTGGAGAAAGAGAGCAGACAGTATAGGGGGTGGAGGAGATACTGGAAAAAAGAAGAAGAAATCAGGGAAAATAATTATCTTATTTCTCTATTTCCTTCAAATATCCTACCACACACTTAGAACTGCCTCTTAATTGTATGCCTAGACCTTGGAGAAAAGTAGGCAAAGCACAGACCTTGGTCAAAACTACCTCAAAGTTCATTGGAAAGCAGATCTTTATCAATAAATTAAATTTTAAGTTCTGCTGTAAAATAGATTAAAATCTTTTAGCCTTTGGGGGCTCAGGAAAAGGCAGCAAGCCAATGGAACCAAACAACCAATCAATCTCTAGATAGTACGAGAAATTGCAGGAATCCTGGGCATCCACTTAGAGAAAGAAATTTAGATTTTAAAACAAAACTGTAGAAATAATTGTAAATAATTCTTGATGCTCGTGATTAAAATAATCATCATTGACTTTGGACATTTTGGATATTTCTAATGCCAACATTAAAAATGAATATGTTCATAAAAAATAAAAATGAATATGTTCAATGATTTGAACAGGAAAACAATGATAGGTGTCCTTCCGTATCACAATTCTATCAGGTAGGAGTAAAATCTGGGATGCTTTGCCTTATAAACTTACTCATTCCCTAAGACCAAGTGATATGTCTCCAAATAAATATGTTTACTGTGGCCACAGGTGTACTTGCATTATGTATTTTATGGGAAAATCTCACTTTCCCCATCCCCTGAACACACAAAAAAGGATTAAAAAACAAGAGACACAGAAAAGGAAAATCAAATCAAACATGTTTTGATAAATAAGCTCCTAAGCATTCATGCTATTTTGTGACCTTTCTATAATGCTTGCGAAGAAGGACTTCATCTTGAAAAAGGTTCATCAGTGTAAAACTTCCCTAGAGTGTGTATGCCAAAATGACTTAATGTAATGCCAAAACAAGCTTAATAAGAAAAATGCTGTGTGTGGTATTCAACTCAAATAGATTACCTTTTGATGCTTTTCAAATATGCTTTAGCAACACTCTTGTAGTTTAAAAGAAAAACAAGACACTTACCAAAATTTTTATTCCATACTATATATTTTGTTGGTACACAAATCTAAGTGACAATATTGCCCATGTGCCACTTAAAATGTATAAATGCATAATATATAAGTGGTCCCAGGGAACTAGGTCATGTGAAAAATGTTTACTAATACCGTACAAAATGTCATATTGTAAGTCAGTCTGTTATGATAAAAATGTTCCAACTAAAATATAGCTTATTAAACAAGAGACAAACTTATAACAGCTTTTCTATATTGGAAGTTTCAATTTAATTTGCTAAAACAAATTTTTATTTCAATGTAACCTAATTAGCTGCCCACACAAATAACAAAACCACAAAAATCTCTATTGCTTTAAAATAAATTTCTTTCTTACTGTAAGCGATACTTTGCTCTTGTTCAATATTGATAATCAATTTGAAAGTAAAATAAGTTAAGACTAGCTAAATAAATTTTTGAAAATGCATTCAAAACTTGACAAGTCGTAATTTTGTAAACTGTGTGCTGTTGAAAAGTGACATATGCAAAGTAATTTCTCTACCGATTTATGACAGATGAATCCCATCCTACACCTTGGAATTTCTGCGTATTCAAATGTTCTGTGTACTACAGCATCCAGAGCTCTCAGATCTATGGAGCTTTCATCTGATCCATCAGCTTAGAAAATGTTTATAAAAAAAATTTAAAATGCAGTGTAAACATTTCAGCCGGGAACCTTCTTTCTATGCTTTTGAACCTTCACTTTCAAGTGCAGTACCTGGAAGTCCACGGAGAATAGCTGTGGAAAGCCCCAAAGATGGGTAAAACAGAATTTCTGACTCAAGACATAAAGATCAGCTGAACAGGATTCCCATATGGCAGTCCAGATCAATGGGAAAGCGAAACCAGGAATTTACAGTATCTAGCCTACACAGTAAAGCATGAGGGCTGTATTTCATTATTTCATTTCTGGTAACAAAAATCCCAATGGCAGAGATGGGAGAGCGGACTGTAAGGCCAGTAATACAGCTCTACTTTATTTTAGGGAGAATTAAACCTGCTGGTGGGCAGGGTCGGGGGAGGTCATTGTAGTGATACAGTAAATATATTTTTTCACTAAATATTTACCTATATTAAATACAAAGGAGTTATGAATTATGAAAAATATTTAACCAAAAATATGACAGAAATTTCTAGTACTGAAAGTCTTAGATAGTGAAGGCTTGTACGGTTTATTTAAAAAAAAATAATTCACTACACTTCCAAGTTTTGTGAAGAAAAAACCCTGTACACACCCAATATAAAAATCCAAGAGATTATGAACAAATATTTGAATACTTAAAACATATAATTGCAATGCTATCATTTCTGATGGACTAAGCAATACAAAAGATAGAATTGTCATTGCATGAACTCTACGTAGATCCTTGCTCAGTATCATTTCCCAGGTTAGATAAAGTATTTCCTGAAAATATATTCATGTAACATCAATCTATTAGGCTTTTAACTACCAAGAAAACACAAATTCAACATTTGACATTAACTAGTCTCTTAACATACAGTGCACCATCAAACCTAACCACATCCCCTTCACAACTCAGTCTTCCACTCCAGTCTTTTTTTGTGATATGATTCCAGTTCTCTGGCAAAATGCTACAGATACACTTTAAACTGAGCTGTGACATTCAGAACCTCTTTTCTCTGAATTATCTTATGCTACTATTATAAAGTGTGAAACAAGGATTAGCATATAAGAACAGCAACACATTTCTCATAGTAACAGACTCTGGGTGTCTGCAATTGTGGTAGAGTACAATATAGATCTGGTAAGGTCCCTTTTCTATGCTGTTGATACACTCACATGCAGGAAAAAAGGTGGGGGATTTATGAAGGTATCTTACAAAATAAAATAAATAAAGACAAAAATCCCATTCATGACCTAAATATATGTCTAAAGCCCCATTCAGGAACGCCATTATATTAGCAGTAAAGGTTTCGATGCCAGAATTTCAGAAGGAAATGGACATTCAGGCCGAATATCTGCTTCTCAGTTTCATCATGATCGAAATAAACCTCACTCCCTGTTTTCTGTACTATGGGATAGGCAAGAAACTCCTAGCATCCTTCATGTCTTCTCTATATCATCCAATGTGCCATCAAATTCTATTCATTTATTTACCAGCTTAAGGTTATACATTTTAGGTCAGTTGCAAGAATTAAAATTCAACTGTGAAGCTTTAAAGGAGTAAACATTGCTTCTTGTGGCTTGGTTTCCTCATGTGTAAGGTGGAAAAAAAAACAAGAGCATTCATCTCTCTAGTCTAATGCAAATATTAAGTTAATCCCAGTAGTTAAAAAACCTAGAAAAGTGATCATATAAAAGCCAAATGCCAAGGATGTTACCTGCTCTTAGCAATACTGTCAACATTTTCATCACTCTAATAATTTGATTCTCCTTTCTTTCCGATGCTTATTTAGTCCAATTTCTCACGTTTCTCAGTGTGGATGAAATAATTATATACAATATAATGTAAAACTTCCTCATCACCAGAAGCTACAAAACTGGTGATACTGCCATTCTTCTTGCTATTGTCTTTACTTAAGAACTTTTATTATGCATTTTCTTCTTTTAAATGCTTTGATGAATGCCTACAGTCCTTGCAAATGTCTGCATGTAAATATCTGAACAGGGCATGTAAAAGAATGAAAATCCAGAAAATTTCCCCAGTCACATATCTCCATCACCTCTTTTCTCCTGTGTGTTTAACACACACAATTCGTCTGTTCTCCCAACATGTGACTGAACTGGGCATATTGCATTTATTGTGAAAACCAACATGTTACTGGTGTTAACCGGTTTTAGACATTCCCACTTCTTACAGAGAATAGCTAAATGGTGAAGCTTTTGTGCAGGAACGTTTCACATGGAATTTTCAGTAAGTTTCTTTTAACAGTAAGCATATGAATCAGTGCTCCTCAAAGTCTGGTCATAAGGCCAGCATCATCAACATCACCTAGGAGCCTGTGAGAAATGTTAATTATTAGGCCTCAGGGAGACCACAAAATTCCAATTTCCAAGGGCAGACACAAGAGTATGCTTTGTCACAGGCCTTCTGGATATTCTTTGGCAAGCCAGTGTTTGAAAATTACTAATAAAGATGGTTTTTCTCAACTATACTTCAAGACCGGCTAGAGTCAAGCTTATTATTAATACAGTTAGTCATGCATTGCTCATCCCATTAAGTAAAGGAAGAAATCCTGAATGCTATTAATGATGGATCCAAGTCCTTTATATATCATAGACATTTAAGCACATTTATGATTGTTATGTAGAATGTGCCCCAACAATAGCCCCTGTGGAAACTAAGAGGCATGAGATGGAAATAATTCCTTAGCCCACTGAGATTATGAATTAAAGGAAACAGTGAGATCATCATCCTCACGTTTACTTCCTATGTGTGAGCCTCATTCACCCACATGAGATTCTGCCATTGACCCAACATCAGTAAGCCCAGCCAAAGATAAAATAAAATCTCTGTAACTAGCAGTCAAAATGTTTCCTTGACCACTATTAGTTGATTATTCCCAGTTTTGTCATAGACAGTGACATAGTCATAGACAAGTAGCATGATCAAAATGATTAATTAAGGACAGCCCAAATGATAGCCAAATGATAAAAGGAGCCTTACTGGTAACTTTACCCACATGTTTTGTGAACCTGTCCACCTGCAGATACACAAAATGCCAAATCCCTAGTCCCATACTCACTTCTAACTAGTACAGTCAGTACATTACAGCAAAAGACTCAATTTTGCTAATGGATGCCAAATTTAAAAACTTTATTTATGCATATATACAAAACCATATTCCTGCACAGATATGTGTATAATAACCATTATTGGGAGGGCATGAATTTAAAAGAGTGGTTTGAAATTGTATTATAATCTCAAAAGCTAAATTAAAAAGTCTTAGTTACTACCTGTGATATAAGTAAAACAACCCTTATTTGCTTGTGAAAAGAAAAACCTTTATGTAATTTTCACTTATAGGAGTTATACAACAGGGTAGTATTTAGGATTAATATAATCCTTTGGTGTATTATTGATATAAGTCTGAAAGAGGGCCACTGTTCTATGGGTCACCGATCTCTGAAGTCTAGAATGATTTTCATTTTCACTCTTTGAATGTGAATCACACCATCTATAATAATGAGTTCTATGTGAAAGCCCTGCTTCTCCTATTTCCCCCATTGTGAAGGAGGAGTCTTTTCTCTGCCTTCCTTAGCATCTTAAACATGCTTCTATTTCCAGTGCGGATGAATCACCCGCTCACTCACACATCTTCCACACAGAAGACCAAGTAGTAAGTAGGACCCCAGGTTTTTAGCAAACAGCAAAATTATATGGCACATAATCACATGTCTTAACATTAGAATCAACTAATGTCACTGTGATAAATAGGCTAAAGGAAGCCTGTAGTCAGGTCAAACCTGTAGGCTACATGAACTTTTATTAAACTTACACAACTACAAATAACTTTACCTTTATCTATATTAATAAGTTCCTGTGAGTTCTATTCCAGCTTGTCAAGAACTTTCAAAGCTTGATTCCACCTTACTAAAGAAGGATGAAACCAAAATGTCTGGGCTGATATATAACCAGTCATTTACCACACCTGTCTATTCTTAGCTTTATCATAATCTTTCTATCAGTATTTTGAAAAGTGATTAATATTCTCCATTTTTGAAATTCATACTTTAATAGTGGCAAATTTTATCTAGAAAAAAATTATGTGTAAGGACAGTGTGACCTGCATACATTCTTTTAATTCATTTGTAATCTGGAATAACTGGTTTAGAGGAGAATTTGTTCTTTTTGTCATTCTTGTTTATAACTATTACAAAATACCAAATCACAGAGGACCTAAGGAATAATAAATGATATGGTAGGAAGCTTTATTAGAGAGGCACTAACTGTATCTCTCTAAATCCATGTGTTGAGATTGTATCTCCCCATCCCTGGGCTTCTGAGAGATGGTTATGATTAGACAAGGCCACGAGCCCTCCTGATTCCTCTGATAGGCTCTCTGTACATAAAGATAAAGACATCACACAAGCCAGCTGATCCTCAAGACACAAGCCATTATGACTCTCTGATCTGGAGTGCTCTCAGCCTTCAAAAACATGAGAAATGCATTCCTATGATGTACATATCTTCAAGTGTGTGGAAATTTGTTATAGTAATCCAAACTAAAACTCTGAGAATCAAACACCCTGGTTTTAATCTCAGTTTAGCTAATGTCTATTGACTGAAACAGATCACCAAAGCTTCAGAGTCCATAACTGTAAAATCCAAGGTTAAGTAATGATGCTTAAGAACGCTGAGTTGTTATAATGAAAGTATTCCTCTGTCCTAATTTGCTTTGTATTGCTGTGATAAACTACCACAGACAAAAGCAACTTGAAGACAAAAGGGTTTATTTGATCTGCATGTCCAAATCACAATCCATCATGAAGCAAAGTCAGAAGGAACTCAAGGCAAGAACTGAAGCAAGTCCATGGGGGAGTGATGCTTACTGCTTGCTCCCTGTGGCTTGCTCAGCACACTTTCTTTGACAATCCAGGTTACCCACCCTAGGGTGGTACTTACAACATCAGTCATTAATCAGGGAAATGTCCACAGGAATGCACACATGGCAAGTTGATAAAGATAATTCCTCAACCGTGAGTCTCTCTCCCAGATGCATTTATATTTGTGTCAGGTTGATTTAAAGAAACCAACATGCACACACACAAAAACAACAACAACAACTATGTACATATATATACATACAAACTTATGTATTTCAAACACTCATATCATAATAATTTATGATAATAAATTATGTAAGATAGATTAATCGACCAAGAAGCTTGTTAAACTAGCCTAAACTTTCTGTCTTGAAAGTGCAACATTACTTTGAAAATCAGGCCTCATTAATGGATGAGTTATTTGGTTGTAGGCTCTTTAGAGCAAATGTTAGACATATTCTAGGTGTGTATTATAAAATTGATTGAAATCATTTAAAATGTAAAAAGACCTATCCCTTATGTAGGCATCCCCCCAAATGGGAGCATATGTCCCTATTCAGGTGATCTCCAAAAGATGCCTTAGCCTCTGGCAATGGAAATAGAATCTATTCAGTATGGACAACAGGAGGGTTGCTGAGGAAGAGGAGACAACTAATGCTCCGCATCAGGAGATGGCTCTTCCTCAGAACAGTCCTTCTCCCTACTTCCTTCATCACCTCACATCATGTTTCTTCTACCACAATCCTTAGGGGGGTCATTGGCTATATATTTTAATTTCATATGCTTTTAGTGTCTCATTAAATGCATTCCCTTATATAATCATCATACTTCATTTTTTAAGTTTCCTACTGTTATTTATTTTACTTTTAATTAAACTTTCTGGAACTTCAGTATTAATGTGGTTTTGTTGCTGTTTTTTCTCTTATAGCTATATTGTTCAATTCCTTCTAGTGATCACTTTGAATGTAATAAACATTTGCAATCATTAAATACAATTTTCGATTCCAATGCTGTTTTAATCTCACCCTGTTTTGTCTTTGTGTCTATTTCATTAAAACTATCCGTATGTTTTATATTTTGTCTTAAGTGTGACTAGTGAAAGCAGGTTCAGAGCAGGCCTAAAAGTAAAGAACGATGTCATTTTAAGACAAAAAAGAATGATATTTTTCTTCCTTCAAACTGTTTCACGTGCCATTTTGATGCCCAATATGTCACTCAGCCTAGTCCTGGCTGTTCTGAAAGTACTTTATACAACTGGGAAAGAGAGGGTCCACAGGTGAATTCTCTGCAGCAGAGTCTAGGATTCATACCACTAGATATTCTCAAATGGTTTCACCCAATAGCTTTTCATTGTTCATGCTTCGTGTGAGTCAATGTGGACATTTTAAATTTCATAATTATGAAACTTGTAACCTACAGATTTAGAGCAAACACCTCCTCACATGCACACAGAAAAAAATATAACACAAGTATGCACTCATGCACAAGGATGCACGAGCACACACACACACATATTTTGATACCACAATCAGAAGTGCTTGACTCAGAGGAGTTGTCTTCATTGAAGTTACCTTAAAACCTATTCTTGCAAAAGGCAGAATATTACTGGATAATTCATTTCCTAATGCAGTCATTTACTTAGAAAACATTTATTTAATTCCTGTCATACAAATCAATAAGCTAGGTGGTTTGTTCAAACTCATGGGGAAAAAAATCACACCCTCTGGGGAGATGTGACTTTAGCTAAGAGATAGAAGAAAATAAAATTAATCCCATCACCATGAAACATGTCACTGTGATCATTAAGTAGGTCAGGAAACAGAGGAGTTATTAAAACTCAAAAGGTAGATAAGATTTGGTCATGAAAGATATACCTCAGGAAGCCATGTTTGAACTAACACAAAGAAAGAGTAAAGGAGCAGAGTGGAAAGATGTATACTCTCCATAAAGAACAAAGAAAAAAATGCTATGCAACCCATAAGTCAAAACAAAGGTCACTGAGAAAATAAACACTCTAGCATGCTGAAGGCGAAGGGAGGAAGAGAAGAAAAGGGCCATGTGTTTTTCAGCTTTGAAAGTTATGTTAAGAAATTTAGTGATGGGGGATGTCCTTTTGTATATATGTTTCTCTTATTGGTTGATGAATAAAACACTGTTTGGCCAATAGAGGCAGGAAGATAGATGGGACTAGGAGAAGAAGAGAATGCTGGGGAGAGAGGCATGGGGCACTCGAAGAGACACCATGTAGACCACAAAGGAGTAACAGGTCAGGGCATGCTCTGGTAAGTCAAGACCATGTGAAAATGTATAGTAATAGAAATGGGTAAATAATTAAGACAGAGCTAGCCAAAAAGAAGCCCTAGCCATCAGCCAACAGTTTTATAATTAATATAGCATTTCTGTGTGTTCACTTGGGGCTGAAGGGGCAGGACCTGCCAGGACAAGGAAAGTCCAGCTATAATTTAGCCTAGCTGTGACTGAATATAATTGTTAGTTGCTGGGACATTCAGATTTCTCTAAGAGTGTAACACACGATAATTTGAACACTTTTCTGTGGAAAACCACATAGCTGAGAATATTTATGTAGCACAAATTGTCATTGAGTATGCATTTAAAAATGAAAAGAAAATTAGATAGGTAGGGAAAGAAGGAAGTATAGAAGGAAAGGGAGAAATTCAGAGTCTAGGCTTGTTCCCATTAGAAATGAGACATATAACCAAGGGGATTACTGAAAATCAGTGTTGTATGAGCATCACCCTTGCTGTAAAGCTAGAGAACATCCTACTGCAGCATTAATGTACCCTTAAGTCATTCATTCACTCAGCAGACATGCACAATGCAGACTTGGCATGTCTGTATTACAGTAGGCACTGAAATAACAAGCACACAAACACATATACCTCTCTTTCTCTCCTCCTCTCTCTCTCTCTCTCTCTCTCTCTCTCTCTCTCTCTCTCTCTCTCTCTCTCACACACACACACACACACACACACTGAACAACAGAAAGACATATAATAGGCAAAGCCACTGAGCAAACAGATTCATGGAAATGTATTGTAGTGAGCTACTTCAGCAGAACAAGCAAGAGCTTAGAGATCTAAGAATGTGTCTGTGATTCTGGACGTGGAGACAACTAGATACACTGTAACTTTCAGGAAGTTAAATTGACAGTATTTGATGATTAAGAAGATAAACCAACAAAAGAAACAATTTTTCCTTGCTTTAAAGATTTTCTCATTTTCAACTGATTTAAAACTACTTTTATCAACTTTTGTTGTTTTAGTTATTCCCATTTGCAAACTTTTTTGTAGTTGCTCTTTTCATTCAATAATGCTTTAATGATGTAAAAGTTGTGAATATCGCTTCAATAACTGCAAATACACAGATTTAAAATCCATAAACCTCTGCCATTAGGTACATTCTGGGAGCTGAACATCAATAACTACAGAAACATGGAGCTAGAAGAACAAAATTGGCCTTAGGAAAAAATTAGCATTTTACTCCCTAATAAGAAACTCCAAGAAGAAAGTAGATGGGCACAGCCACTGCAGGAAGAAAGCAGGAGTTAAAGACATAAATTATAGATATTTTTCAAAAGTTAAAATTGAAGCTGTGGGAACTAACCAGATCAAATAAGACACTGTAACAAAGACACAAAGATGAGCACTGTATGTTTCAGCCTCTGTCATAATTAAACATATCCAATTGGGATTTGATGGTGTACCTTTGGACTTCATAAAAACAGACACCTGAGAAACATGAGAACATCTGTTGCTGGAATGTGGTCAAGGATACAACCTGTCACACTAGTCAGTGATCCCAGGTGTACGATATCTGCCAATATGAGATGTTTTCTTCTGTATTAAATCTAAAAAAAAAATGGCATTCATTTTCTCAAGACACCTTTTCTTCCTTCCTGTTTCCTTTATACTGTTCTCTCAAGTCTGTAGGATGAAACAGGACATTCATAAAATTCACATTAATGTAGTGCAGGTAGTTTCTTCCTGCTCCTTCTTCTTAGAATAGTTTTGATAATTCATAACTCTTAGTTCTGGGGAAATCATTTGGCCCAGAAACAATCCTGAGTTTTTATTTTTGCTGCTTTAAAGATATGGAAATCTTTGCAAGTGCAATTAATTTCTAATACAATCATTCTGTTGAGGATTTCACAAGTTCATGTGTGAACATGTTCATATGTGTGCTAGTACACATGAATATATATACATGTTTAAGCCAATAATGATGTCATTTGACTTCCTCAATCACTATCTGTTCCTAAGCCAGGGGTCTATTTCTGAACCTGAAACTCACCTGTTGGCTCCAGGGATCCTCCTGTACCAGATCCCCAGTGCAACCATTTGCTTATTTGTCCACTGGGGATGTAAACTCAGGTCCTCATCCTTAGACCATACATATTTTTACTAACTGAGAACCCTCCTCCCTGAAAACCCTTTCTTCAGTGTAATTGTTTTATTTTTTTAACACAGTACCATCTTTGATTTCTTAACACTAATTCATTTTGGACTCTGTTACTTTCTGCTTTGTCAGCCTTTAAACTTAATTAGTTTTGAACAATACCAGTCACCTCTACATGACAACAGATGTTATCTTCTAAGGTATTAATTCTGGTTGTTCCAGGAGCTATTTCCATGGTTTATTATTCTTATTCTGTTTATAACTATGCCTCCAGCAGATTAATTGATGTCTAAAATTATATAATACAGCTAAGGAAGGTTTTTAAGTTAATCAAAATGTCCTGTAATATTTTGTTTTCAATACTCTTTTTGTTTAGGAAAATCTAAGTTATATTAATTGAATACACAGTTCTGTCACACATCAATCTAGGGAATGAAAGGAGTCAATTTAGAAGCAATGAGAATGGCTAAACCTGCATGTGCCACTATGGACATTTAATTCCTCGAAATGCCCCATAATGGCATTAGTAAATACCCAGAGGATTGCCATGGTGTTTCTTCACATATTTCTCCTAGTTCTGGAATCTTCTCACTCTGTTTCTCCAAACATTGGCCACCTGTATCTGCTGACTGTGTGGAACTCGACAACAGCAGATAATAAGCCATTAGTAGGATACAAACCACATTCAGGTTCCCTTGGTCCTTCTTATGCTAATGTTAGTTGTCTCATTCCTTAGGCCACTAACTCAGTTACTGCACCTGAGAGTTCCAATATAGGATTACTTCACATTTGGTGTTATGACTTCATTTACAAAATATCATTAATGAAGTAGGCAAAAAAAAATCCCAATTACATTTGTGACTTTTGAATATAAAGCCTAAGCTAAGAAACATAATCTTGACGTGTCTCCTAAGTCTTAGAGGGACTGAAATGGTGACTACCCCTGCTCTCTGTCGTTTTTCCTAGGATGGTAACTACTTCCTACTGAAGCTAACAGCAGTCCTTCTAAGCAGTTCGCAACATCTGCTTGAATATATGCTTGTTCCATAAACCTCTTTGACTACGGAAGAGCCTGTAACCATGAACTTCTCTCATGTTAAGCTGAGTTGATCCCATGAAGATCCAATCATTACATGGACCAGTAAAGAGTAACAGCTCACCAAGAACATATCAAATACAATTCTCTGTGATCACTACCTTCACTCTGACATTCCTCTCTCCTTGAGAAACCAAGGAAAATATTAAATGTTATGTCTAAACTTTCTGCAACCAGATGCAATGTTTTATAGATGGTAAATCTTGAAGAAATGTTACCTAATTAATTTCTAAAAAAGGAAAACAAAACATTAAAAATAGGTTCCTATGCCTAGATAAGTTCCTATATCATTATTGAATGTTTAAAAGCTAGTGGCTTAAAGCAAATATATATTTTTAAAATAAATTATGCATACACACATACATATGTGTATATATAGAGAGGGCCAAGGATAATTTCTTAGAGTTGTGTGCTTATCTGGCATGTTCTCACTCTGGCAACCGAATTCACCTTTAAAGTTAGCTGTGGACACTACTCCCCTGCACTTCAGAGTTACATTGTCTGTCTTGTCTTCAAAAAGATTATGCTAAGCTTCTTCAAATGGTGACAACAGCATTCCAAGAAAGTAAAACACAATGTGCAAGCACTTGTCATGCCCCTACTTGTATTATATTCACTTATTTCCTACTGGGAAAAACAAGTCGCATTCCTAAACCAGAGTCACTGTAGGTGGGAACATCAACAAGAATATGAATCTGGGAAGTGGGGTGCATTGCAAGCCATGAATCCCCTTCCAGGGTTGTTACTTGTGGCCAAAACCATCCTGACACTGGGGTCATGTTATTCCTTAACAAAACTTCTTTCTTATTTTGCTCCATACCTTATCTTTTGGAGACTGAATTATTTTTATATGTGTTCTAAGATCATACAACTCAACATATCAGAGAATGAATGCCTATATAGGATTCAAAAGTATTTTAAAATTTAAAATGCACCATATGCCACAGCAAATGCTTAGCACTAAATTCTTAAAGCTCTTATGGAAGGAATGAAAATTCCTTTGAATGTAAGTGCAAAAGCCTTTAAACACATCAAGACAAGCAGTTCCCCCATCAGGAAGAAATGCATCATTCACTATTGATGTCCCCAGTCAGGCTCTGGAGGCACTTTGGGCCTGTAATCAATATTGAATGGATTATCATACAAAATGTCCAAAATGTCCAAAGCCTTAAACTTAGAGAATCACTTTCTTCTGGTTGATATGCCCAGGACTCTGAGGGGCAGAGACAATTCCTGAAAGTATTGTGGACATCGACAGTTTGCCCAGAAGTCAGTTTTAACCACAGCCCAAGAACAAGCAAACTCTAAGAAATATTTTTCACTTCACAGATTCTTACCATTTTTTATGACGCGCTGTCATGGCTGTGTGATGAATTTAACAGGCAGAATAATTATAATAAGAACCTTTGACGTCGCAGCTCCTCCTTTTGTGATTAGTGTTACTTCGTGTGCCATTTTTTTAAAATTTCCAATTCAATCACACATCAAGTTGATTTTTTATGAAAATAAATATCTATTAGAAAAAAGAATGTGCCTACATGCTCCTCCGTTAGGTGGGTTTTTCTGGACTAGAGAAGTTGTACTGATTAGTAGCACAGAATACTATTAAAAGAAAAATAATCCGAATAGTCTTTCTGACTGCAATGATGCCAAATGAGGTGTTATTCTGTGCCGAAACAGCAAAATGCTCCGGAGCCTTTCCAGCAGGGGAGGCAAGTGTGGAACTTTACTTATGCACAGAAGAGGTTTTTATGTTGTTGTTAAATTAGGCCAACAGCAGTGTTATTTTTAGATCACTTACTTCACTTTCTCTTCTTAATGGGCTGGTATACAAAATAGGACAGAAAATGTACCATATGCCACAGCACATGCTCAAACCCTAAATTCTTCAAGCACTCACAAAAATAAAAGATCTCTATCTTAAAATATGAGATTTGCATTCGAATAAAATTAAGAGACTAAAAGGTCTGTGAGGTTTTGCTTTAACCATTTAACAACAAAACATGCACATTATTTTAAGATAAGTTTTGAAAATTGCTGGATCAAAATAAGCTATATGAAAAGAAATCAAGTTGGGGCAAATGCTGCCTAGTTCATGCTGATGATTGTAAGTCAACGTATACATCACACAGCATTTCACTTTCAGTGGTGATCAATTAGAATTCCCTAAGGTTACAACCTTTAGATGATTCACCTATTGGGTTTTTGTTTTTTTAAAAAAAGTTTCTTTAAAGTCTCTTTAAAATTTTCTCAATCTTATAAAAACATGAACTTTGAAAAACTTCCTCATTGCATTTTAGCATGCTGTATTGTGACTCATTGACTGTAACTGTGCTCAACACAAGTGAACTGCTATTTGAGATTTACAGCATTAGAGCAGAGCTGTGAAGATGGGACAGAGTACAAGACATCAAAGACACACAGGAATTTAACAGATACCTTGTAATAAAGAAAGGAACATACAGATTTGTTAAGTGTTTAAAGTCAGTTCAACAAATACAGTTATACAACAAAACATTCACAAAGTTCTTTGCAATGCCCTGCTTTTACTGAAGCAAACAAATTATATGGCAAAAATAAAACTGTGAGCTCATTGGCTCATTGATGTGTCTCCCACTGAGGGACAGCTAACAGTGAAGATAAAGGTACAGAGTGTTTATTCTCTCTCTCTCTCTCTCTCTCTCTCTCTCTCTCTCTCTCTCTCTCTCACACACACACACACACACACACACACACACACACACACACACAATATCATGTAAAGTATCAAAAGTCTAGGCATTCTCATGTACATTATTTGATTATAGCTTTGTTCAGGCTTCACATGTTAAGTATAAAGTCCTATTTTTATTTTAAAATTAGGGCAGACAAATATTTGTAAGTACGATTCATCATTCTATGTAACCTATATTTAGCAAATTAAAAGAAGCAAGTCAATCTAATATTCTAAAGTAATATAGGCATTTATGGATCTAGAAATTAAATTATCAATAACATTGTTATGATCATCAAATTATAATTCACTAGCAAAAATAATTTAAGAATAAATAAATGTATGTCATAAATCTTAGAAGCTAAAAGATACATTTATTGTTGATGCAAAAGGTATTTCTGTGTAAAAAAAATGCTACCTTAGACATAGTCCAAGTCTCACATTTATAAATACTCAAAATATACATTTTATATAATTTTATATATTTAGTCATCTTTTAAGAATAATTACATAAAAGTTTGTAAGAATTATGTTAATTTGATTATTAGGGTAAATACATACATACAAAGAATCACAATATCTTGTCAAAATGAAAAAACTATTAACAACTGCAAACAGCTTCGATGGTAAAACCTTAAATGGCTGCTTGTAAAGCAAAGAGGCCTGGGATGGGGAGAAAGAGCAGACACATCTGTATGTATTCAGACATGTAGCCTGGCTATGAGGCAAAAGTTCATGTCCAATTGATTGAGACACTTTTGAAGATCATATTAAATAGCTCTAAAGTAACTATCCCTGACATTAAGAAGGAGACTAAAGCACCAGCATGTTTTACTGGACATTCACCCTGCTTTGTGCTTACACCATATCTTCATCTGGGAAAAGCAATGACAAAATAATGGGTTAATTTTTAAGCAAGGAACAAAAAAATACGAACATTCTTAACAGGTAATATGAACCTGGACTGTGTCTCAGCAATTTATTTTCACTAGTCACTAAATATATTTAAATTAAGTAACATTCATCATTGCCCATCTATTAAATTTAAATCAGCACAATGGACTCCCAAGTTCCAACATTTTATGAATAGGTGTTTTCAAGGCTGGGCTAGGTCTTGAAAAATATTTGAAATGTGTGTACTGGCATAAATTCAATTATTCCCAATCAAGAAGTCCTTCCCGTGCTACAATATGGCGTAAGAATAGCTACTACCCGCACAGTAACCACTTTCAAGCATGTGCTTTTCATTGTAGGATCACTAACATATGCTTACAACTCCAATGAGCTAAAGAATATGTATTACTTGCCAAATCTTTCTTCCACTGAGCACATATCTTCTCAGCAAATAATTATTTCCAGAGAAATGGGAAAAGGAATCTTGCTTCTTTGACTATATTATCCTATGCCTTTTCTTGGCACCAGAGAGCAAGGGTGACACGTGAGCTAAAGACTTCTTTAAATGCACTTCCTAAATCCTCCCGTACTGCTTGAAATCACTAGGGAGATGCCTGATGTTTTCAATCCAACTTCCCTAATGCCAACAAGCTTCACGGTAGTCAATAGGATGCGCAGGACATTGTACTCCAGCTCAGAACCTTCCTCTGCAAAGAGTTCTCATCAAGGGATAAAATGATACACTTGACTGGACACAAAGGAGGTTATTCTAATTGCAGCTGAAGCACGCCATCATCTGCTTTATTAAAGAAAAAAGTAGAAAATTACTTCACTTCATAATTTTAAAAAATGGCTTTCCTAATATAAAACATAGTTAAGAGACGATTTCCACCTTAGTTACAAGATTAGGAAGAAGTTTTCAGAACAGAACAGAGCAGAATTTAAAACAACAACAAAAGAATTACCATAACATAAATGGCATGAAATGATGCTATCTAAACCCACTAATGGAATGCAAGGAAAATAATATTCAGAAAAGAAGACTCTTTAATTTATTATTTAATTATTTTACAGAAAATATCTCTCCAAAAATACTTCATTTTGCAATGATTAATTGATTACTCTATAATGACTGTATTTAAAAAGCAAATCAAGGTTGAAGGCTTTTGATAGACCCTTAAAAGAAAATGCTGCAAAAGTGAGATAATCTTAAAGTAAAATAGGGCAACATTTAGTTTTGCCACATCTAATAGCTTCAGAGAACTTCATGAATAAACAATTGTAACATCACTTGCAAATACCACAAACAAAACACAAAATTAATTTTTAAGTTTCATGTTTCCAGTTTCTAAGAATATATTGGTTCAGGCAAAGACAATATTTGACTTCTGAGCATATCCATGAAATCATATTGTCCTCCAAAGAGTATTCCTGGATCAGTTGTTTATAAGTGAACTGCTTGACCAAAGGGGACAAAAAACAAGGAACTTGATACCCCTGCTTCTTGTAACTCTTCTTCCCCTGCTTTCAGTTGCTCCTCTCTCCCAGGGTCATGAGGAAACCTCTTTAACATAAAAGAGTTGCCTCATAAGCCCAGCACTCTGGTTTGTAAGATGAAAAATATACACAACAATGGAGAATTTATTTTTAAAAATAGGAAATCAAAACAATCTTACAGGAAAGGTGGGGAGGCTGAAAGGGGAATTTTAAATGCATAGTTACAAGTGAATTGGGGCCGCTACTGGATAGGATCATGACACACACTAATTTTTAATTTGAAGGAAAGGTCTACAGGATATTTTTCATATATACTTTATAGATTTTAAGTATTTATATTTTAGGGTCAGAAATTAAATATCATGTCCACAGTAACATGGCCAGGATATGGCTAAGCCTCAGATATATTCCCCATCTGTCTGAGTACAGGCTCTCAGTATTGTCAGGTCTACATCTCTATTAACAAATAACTCAGCCAGGCTTTCACCATGCTATAAAGACAGGGGAAGTAATAGAAGACATCCAGGCAGAAAATATCCACAAGTCATTCAGAAACTCAGATGTCCAGTCCATGAGGAGCAGTGTGGTATATCCAGAAGAAACAACATGAACTAGGGAAACAGGTAACTCTGGGGTCTGGGGTTTGCTAACCATAAAAGTTAGTAACCATATAAGTCAAGTGGGAAAACAATAATTTATTTCTTCAGTTTTCAAAAAGTATATTGTGTATCTTCCCTAAGATTTCCTATAGAATTAATACAACAATCCAAGTAGAAATACAAGAATCACTTAATCTAAAAGGTTTCCAAATATGAAAGCTATTATTTCCAGTCAAATATTCACACTGAGATCACTTGAGAACTCAAAGTGAGTACTGAGGTTAGCAATGAAGAGGTTCACAGCATCATTTTTGTTTTCATATCCTTTGATTGATATGCCGGACTGGACATGGGGAGTCTTCTGAAAGTGATGACTTAACCGGTCTTACACTTAAAATTCAGGGAAGTTAATTAAATTTAAACCCTGATACTGGAACATAATTTTCTATCAAGTTTGAATCATAAGTTAATGATATTTATAATAGTTCTTTCCAGTGGAGAAAAAATGAATTCCCCATTCTAGCCAGCTTGTTAATACAAAGAAACAAACTTGAGAAAGCTTTTAAAACTTCTATTTTTTTATTCAAAAATACATGGTAAAATCCTCAGAAAAATCCAAGATTTTCACTTTATTTTTATGTAGTGCTTAGTAAACTAATATCATAATGCATACAATAAGAATGATGGACACAAAGATCTTTAAAAAATCATTCACTTGGTTTCTGGGGCAACTATTCCACAGAAACTTGCACAAAGTCAAACATCCCACCCTGTTAGTGTGTTTCACACTAACAGAAAAACTACCTTTGTCTCAGTCTCTCTCATGTCTTTCTCTGACTCTGTCCTACTTAAAGAACTCTAGGAACATACATCCCTTTCTTTACATAATTTGTTCTCTATACATTAAGTTGCATGCTTCTGTTCCACTCAGTCTAACAGAATCTCAAAAACAGAGAAACCAGATCAGCCATGTAATCAGCCTTGAACCACTTTCCCCCAAATTATTCTTGTGAACAACAAAAATATCACAGTGAACTTTTTGATTTAATTATATTGTAACCCAGACATTTTCTCAATAGCATCATGTTTAAGAATGTAAAAACATATCCTGTTCAACTATATTAGAATTTTTGGTTGAAAAATATTTTTATATCCTAGCAACAAAAGATGAGTGATCCCCACAGTTAATTGTATATTTAGCTAGATTTGACATAATTTGCTTAGGTGTTGTTTTAGTTCAAGTTTCTATTGCCATAATGAAACACCATAACCAAAAAACAACTTAGGGAGGAAAGGGTTTATTACATCTTAGACTATCATCAAAGGAAGTCGGGACAGGAACTCAAACAGGACAGGAACCTTGAGGCAGGAGCTGAAGGCTGCTGCTTCTGACTTGCTCAGCCTGCTTTCTTATAGAACTCAGGACCGACAGCCTAGGATGGCACCATACAGTGGGTTGCGCCCCCCTCCATCAATCACTCATTAAGAAAATGCCCTACACAACTTGATACTATGGAGGTATTTCCTTTCTATTTATTCTTTGTGTCTTTCACATCGTGCATCTTGATCCCTTTCATTTCCCTTCCCTTTGTATCTGCCCTTGAAACTTCCCCCCAAAATAAAATGAAATAAAATTTAAGAGAAAAAAAAAAAAAAGATCTCATCCTGGAAGCTAAGCTGTAGTGTGATACAGGGAGTCATGCAGTAAACCCTTTTATTCATATGCATTTACATGGAAGTGTTCATTGCAGAGAGTCATTGGTCTGGCTCAAAGTCTCTGGTTTCTGCTCCACTATTGATGCTGGGCTCACCTTGGGACTCCTTTTGGATATTCTGTTATAGCCCTGGCTCCAGCAAATCATGAATGAGGTGGATGTTGGGGTGGGCCAACTCAACCTCTGGTTCTGGGCCTGGGTAGTTGCCACATCGGTCAGCCCTCTAGCTCTTATGTCTTCACCAACAGAGTGAGCTCTCAAGAATTATCCCTTGTAACAATGAGCAAGGGTTGGGGCCAGTTCTCCTGCTTTCAAGCCCTCAGGGTTGACTCTGCCACACCTATACATTCAGGACCAGCTCTACTGTGTTGCCCAGGTGAGGTGTAGGGGTGACTCTCCAGAGTGCAATATAGATGGTGAGAGGTGGACCCAGCTCTCCTACCTGCCACAGGCAGTGGGGGCGGAGGGGCATCTCTTCTCTACCTATACCACCATATGGCAGATAGGCCTTGTGGTCAGATCTTCCATGAACACATCCTTGGGGACAGTTCAGCTACACTCCAGTCAATAGGATCTGCACTAGCTTTATTTAAGCTTCCCAGATTAGGGCCAACTTTCCTGAGTGCTGCAGGGGGAAAGTCAGCTCCCTTGCTCACCACAGGTAGAAGGGGCAAAGGAGTCATGAAATCTTTCTCTACCTCTCACCAACAGATGGCAGACTCAGGGGTTGCAGCCAGTTATCCATTTTTATACCCTCAGATTAGCTCACCTGAGCTTATATCAACAGGGTCAGCTCTATTGTTCTGCAAAAGCAAGACTTTCCAGAGTGTTGCAGCTGGTAAGGGGGGTGGGAGGGTGGGGATGAGCTTCTTTGTCTCAGGCAGAGATTCCCCCACCTCCCCTTGTATACTACTACATGACAGAAAAGTAGTGGGGACAGCTCTCCCATGCTCACAACTTAGGGGTTGGCTTACCCACACTTTTGGCAACAGGGTAGGCTCTAGTGTGTTGCCCATACTAAGTGCAGGACCTCCTTTCTCCAGTGCAGCTACTGGAGAAGGACAGGGGCAGCTCCCTTGTTCTTAGGACCTCAGGGCCAGCTCTCCCACCTGCCTCAGGCATAAAAGGGTGCACCTCATTCCCCCGCCCATGTGCAGGCATTTTCTTAATTGAAGTTCCCTTCTCAAAGGTGACTTTAGCTTGTGGCAAGTTGACTCAAAACCAGCCAGGACAGGTGCTCTGCATTAGGGTACAATGGTCTTATCAGAAAACACATGAAATTTACTTTAACTTTTACTAGTGTATATTAAAATTTAGAATAATTAAGAACTATTTGATGTGACTAAATGTTCTTGGTAGGAAATGTGATTACAAAAGAAAAAGGAACAGTGTAACTACTTGTAGAAGAAGGGCCATGTAGAAAATGTATGAATCAATAGTTTACAGTCCAGTCTTTCTTAAATCTGAATTACCTTCTGCATCAAGTAGTTGCATTTCCTTACCTTCTAGTAACATTTCCAAAAAACAAAAAGTAAAAGAAAGAGAGAAAGACAAAGAAAAGAAAAAGACAAAGAGGAAGAGTATCATATTTCATTAGCTATCTCAGCAGCCCTCATACCTGACTGCATTAGGTCTTCTGTACTTTGAGTTTTTTAGGTCACACAAATACTGTAAGTAATGTAATGAAACCACAGCCTTGTCTGTATTTTTTCATACAGCCAATCCCTGACTCATAAATATTTCATTTCTTGTTTTCTTAATTCTAAAACAGATTAGCCTGATTTTTTTCTAAATGCTTTATTTAAAATCTCTTTTGAGAGCTTATTCTGACTAAAACTTTGGTTAAAAATAATATCATGTATACTGTCATAAAACAAATTTCATTCCACACAATGACAATTGCCTAGGTCAATGAATCAAAATTTAAATATTCAAAAAATAATAAAGTTCATACATTTCTGGTCCAAGTTATTTCACAAGGAATTGCAATATTACATGACTAAATTGTCTTCTAAGCGTTAAGACAGCAAAGTTCACATAAGAGGAATTAGGGCAAAGAAATTCAAAATGAATTCAAACAGTAGAAGAGTTGCAATGAATAAGCACCTAGTTGGAAGCCAAAAGAGAAATTTATTTCAAATATTTCAAATGTTTCATAATATATATATATATATATATATATATATATGAGTTAAAAGCTAATGTTTACCTTAATTGTCCTTATAAAACACTGTAAGAAATATTGTTTCTATGTTAGAACTCCTTGATATAGCGATGTGTGTGTGTGGAATATTGGGGGTGGCAAAGTAATGACAGAAGGAAGAGGAAAGGGAGAGGAAGAAAAGAGAAGGAAGTATTCCCTCATGCACATTTAGCAAAATGCTACTGAAGAAAGAATATGAAGGAAAATTGCCTTCTGCTCCTACTAACTGTCTTCTTGTTGTCCTCCCCCCATCAGCTCCTGCTTGAGTGCATGACCTCCAAAACATACAGAAAATATTAGAACAAATTATTCAGCATAAAGCATAAAGAAATGCCAGGACACATAAACAATGAAACAAAAACCACTCTGTGTAAACACAGGTGGAAAGCCTCCTTACCTAGAGGCCCAGAAGCAAATGTAAGCAAGTGGCTGCCTGAAGAGACCAACTTTCAGATGGCTCAGAATATCATATGCTTCCTTGGCATTCCCTGTATTACAGCCAAAGTCCTGACTTGAAATGGAGGATATGAGCATTTCTGGGACCTCGTGTGGTGTCTCCTAACATTTCTACATACCTGATGATGCTCCTGACATTTTGGTGTGCCCCAGCCTCTGACAGAATGGTAATATAATCCTCTTGATCCATTACCTAAAACTCTAAGGACTCAACAAGTTGTATGTTATTATCACAACAGGTACTGTGGTATTAATTATGCCTGAAACTGGTCATCTAAAACTACTGACTAGCTGACAACTTCTCTCTAAAGAATATGTAAAAACTACATACTTCAAACTAAACTGCAGTGAAAAAGGAAATATTTTATAAAAGAGCTTGTAACAGAATTCTTAGATGTCCATGTTTATTTTAAATTTTTAATTTCAAGCAAATAAAGTGAAATGTATTGAGGGTTTTAGGGATAGAGTATATTGACTGCATAAGTATATTTGTCTATCTTTAGCAGAATATAGTCCATGTGTTAAGCAGGATCACTGCATGATTTTGAATACTCTGTAAGGTAAGAATGGGTTTATAGTTGAATAAAAAAAAACGAGCTTTCATATATTGTGAAATATAAATTTTATCTAACATTAAAATTAAAATATCCATACATAAAACTTACTGGAACGCAACCACACACACATTTCAATTTCATTCATATCTACTTATATTTACTACAATAAATAATTTCAACAGATGTAGTAGATTCATATTATCTATACCCACTTATATCTAGCCATTTGCACAGACATCATGCTGACCCCGACTACATACAGTAGCTTGGTATAAAATATTAAAAATCAAGAGTAGCTTTGTCATTTATTAAAATTAAAAATAAAATTATGATCCTTCAGCACATAAAAGAAACCGGTTAAGAAATAAATTAGAAAACACATCAAAAAGATTAGGCTTTCTTTGGGAATATTCAATCTCAGAAGTGACTCACGTGGCAAGAAATGGCATAGAAACATGACTCAAGGTTGTAATACATGCTCTGAATGGACTGGAAAGCCCACAAAAATATTTCTATGGGCTATCATTATCTATTTAGGTGTGGGAAAATATTAAGGAAGGACTAAGACTTCTATTTGGTGAAAATGTTGACTATCATTGGGTAACAAAAAGAAACATCTTGAATCATGCATGGTTTTAACCTTTTAAACTAGAAATAATATGAGGATGGAATAAAAGTCTCAGGTATATTTAATAAGAAAGTAAAGATCAAGAAGAGGTGTCACTTCAAATGCAAGTGTATAGAACCACACAATCAAAGTTTCAAGACATGTGTTAGAAAGCCTGTAAGTGTTATTCCAGAACCACAGTTAATAATCTCAAAGTTAAAAATGATAGAACAGACACACTACATGTAGGGGCCAATCTTGCTTTTTGTTTTGTTTTGTTTTCTGTTTTGTTGTTGTTGATAATGATGATGATGATGATAAGGAAAATAGAGATCAGTCAGATCAGCACTATCCTCAACAAAATTCTAAAACAGGCTCCTCAACAGATGGTTTTGGAGTTGAATGAATGGATCGATGGATGGATGAGTGAGTGAGTGAGATAATGCTTGAGTGAATGAATGAATGGAACCAATCTTACAAAGATTAGTTTAAAAACAAACTGTGCCCAAACTTGCTGCTATTACTGCCATTGTTACTTGGTATGTGGATCAGAAAGATGCCTTCGCGGCAGAGTATCTGAACCAAAAAAATATGGGGACATGCTCTCCAGGCCAACTTGGACATAGGCCATTTATAATTTGTTTAACTCTTGAAATATCCTCAACATCTGGGAAAAGAAGATAGTTTCCACTGTCTCTCTTATTTCAGCACATTCTGCAAGCAGAAGTTCTTTGCCTCTTTCAATCTGTATTAATTGTTCATGGCTATTGTAACAGGAAGCCTAGGAAAATAAAGGAAGTGCCTCCTGGAACAACAGCCACAATTGCTTATAATCATTAGCTTTCTTAAATTGGAGTTTCATCTCTGTGAGGAAACTCCCCAAGTGTATAACATTAGTCAGAGCCACAGGCTCTATTCTTAAGTACTTTCTGGCCAGTGTTCTAAAAAATAATATAAATATGTACGTGTGTGTGTGTGTGTGTGTGTGTGTGTGTGTGTGTGTGTGTGTGTGTGTTTATCTGGCACAATATCTGACACCGAAGAAATAATCAGAATTACTTTGACCACTTGACAGCATGTAAAACTGATTTAAAGAGTCATAATTTTTACAAAGGTACAAATCACATATTAAAGCAAATGATTCACATTCTGTATTAACTGAAATTTATATAAAATAAATGACAGGGATGTTAACAAAAGGAAATAGTTTGTTAACAAATACTGGACAGACCTTGCTACTGTGTACCATTCACCCCTTAAACCATATTATAAGCAAACATTAGTAAACATTATTTTTTTAAAAAAATACATTATTTTTGTAATAAAGACTACTTTAGAGAACTGACTTCAGTAGACCACGAAAGAAAGGAAAAAAGATTGTGAAAGACAACCCCAGATATACAACAGGCTGTATTACAAAATAGGCTGCATAAATTGAAGGCATAAAAATAAAGCAAGGGTTACTTGATTGATTTTAAATGATTCCATCCAAGGTAATGAAGAACTTTACAGGAAAACAAACCATCATGGAGGTTTGGACAATAAGACAGCATATTTTGTTTGTTAGTTTATTCATAAAAGTGCTTGAAAGCCATTCTCCAAGCCTGCATAAGGTGGTTTCCTTCTTTGCATTCAGATGCTTTTACTCTCTTTGCCCACACAGATCTAACACACCAGGCACATCTCCACATTGGTCCTGTCCACTTCCAACTTGCCTTGCCGGGTCGGTTTCCATTTCAAGTTTTCTCTTTCAAACTCACAATTTGTTCTCAAAAGCGTCTCTGGGAATTCCCTCTTTGTATATATTGCTGCCCATATACAATTTGACAGACTCTTTCAGATAAAAATCTCCAAGCTATATTTCTACTAGGCTTGGAATAAGGATTAGAGAATTAATTTAATTTTATTATTTCAAAGATCCCTTTCTACTCTAGGATTCTTGTATTCTTCTTACTAATCTTTCCAGGAGTGTATATGTAGTTGAAAAGAAATATGCCCACTGATTGAGACATGAATAAACAATTGAATATTATTAAATAGTTGATAATGAGCCTCTTTCTTTTGGAAGAAATAATTACATGAATAGACCTCATCTATTGCAATCAAACAAAAGATGCCAAGGGCTGTAAAGGTATAAAAGATAAACATGTATGGGAACAAGGAAAATTTTTCTGAAATGAGAGAAAGAAACTAGTGGTAGAGGTGGGACTGGGAAGAAATTCGGCAAAACTCTAAGTTTAATCATAGACACTGCTAAACCAGAAACATTTT